>NC_133354.1:11302200-11602200 GCF_030506205.2 Paramisgurnus dabryanus
CACTGTACACTTTATGACTGCAAATAAAGGTTCTTTACGATGCCAGATGGTTCCTTAAAAAAAAACTCTTAAAGCAAAACACCACCTTTTCAATATTTTACTATTTTCTTACCTCAAATTAGGTGAATTAATACAACCCTATCTTTTTTCAATGCGTGCACTTAATCTTTGTACAGCGCATTGTGAATGTGTTAGCATTTAGCCTAGCCACAATTCATTCCTATGGCTCCAAACAGGGATGAATTTAAAAGCCACCAAACACTTCTATGTTTAACTATTTAAAGACTGTTACATGAGTAGTTACACGAGTTACACGAGTAAGGATGGTGGTGTTTTCCTTTAACTGGCGCAGCCTTGTGGGGTTGGGGTGGGGGGTGAAAAGGAACTGTACACCTTTAAATGAATATAAGTCTGGCATTTTTTTTGTTTGTCTAGAAACCTAATCTTGGTTTTGTTTTAAAGAAAACAGTTTACAGTTTTTCACATAAGTCCGGAGGTGAAAATATAATTTTTTTATAGTCATTTACATTTATTGTGATAAATACAAATTATGCAATAAAGTATATATTTTATACATAAAATTATCACAAAAAATAGGTTTGGATTACACCTTTAGTGGTTTTACCAACAACGGCCACTAGGTGTCAACGCTTTGCTGCATACTCTTGTTACAAGTTAATAAATTACTGTCACTGCATTATTATTACTGCTAAAATGTTTTGAAATACAAAAACTACATTCTTAGACCTTTCCAATGATATATAGTTCAATGTGATAGATTTAAAATTCACATGCAAAATACAGAAGTAATCTCAGGTCTCCCACTCACAGGACAGCGCCAGTTAAGGGCTCTAAAGAACCTTTCTGTTTCACAAAAGTTCTTGTGGTGATGAAGGTTCTTCAGATTTTAAAAAGATAAAAAGGAAATGGATCTTTAGGGAACATCTCCTTTCAATATCATTTTCAGAAGTCACATGCGTGCAGCAGCATGAGGGTAATTATTATTAGTAATAATTAAAAAAATGTGTAATTTTAAGTGAAATACAGTTTAAAGTGTATAGTCAAAATGTTAATAAAAATGTAAAAAGTAAAAATAAAGTTCATAGCAAGCTTTTCAGAGCTTAAGCAAACTACTGTAAAAGAATTCTTGCCATGCTGACAAAATGTTTTAGTAGCGGGAATGTGCTACCCAAATGTAACACATCTGTATTATCAGAAGTTTGTGTATGTTCTTACATAACAATGAAACAATGGCTTTAGAATTTAAAATGTCACAGATGAGCCAGTGACAGGTGAAGGTCTCCCTATGTTTGCTATTGTTTTTTTATCTTAACATAATGTTAAGGATTTACTGAGAGGAAAGATAGACCTCAATAACACATGTGTGATGGCAACAACAATGCAGGATTCAGCAACAGCCTTGCTTCATTCATCAGACACGACTTCAAATAAAACACATTCTGAATGAGACTTTACAAAAGAGATTGAAAGCAGCAAAAACACATGGATGTCAAAATCACACTAGACATGAGCATCCGCTCTGTGCTTACTTATCACACCTGCAGCGGCTTTGAGAGGTCTTAAGAGGCGGATATTACAAACACCACCAATTCTATCTTTCCAGTATCCGTAAAACCTTTTCATGCAAACCCAAAGCCCTCTTCAAATTAATGCAATCATACATTGCAGGAAACATGTCAGAAAAAGCCACCCAACAGTGTCCAATTCAGTGCAGGAGACAGATGAAACGTGCTATGAATCACTTAGATCCTCTGTAGAGAATACATCTTGTATAAGATGCCTCCAACTTGTCCTTCAACCCATATGATTGTTTTGGTTGTTTCTGTCCATTCCTCAAAATACGACCAAAAGATGCGTTTAATAAATTAACGCCTCTCTTGGTTGTCGCACCCGATTGTGTTATGCTCAAATGTTTTTGTTTATGTTTCAATGGCTGCGTCCGAAATCTAAAGCAGCTTACTTGCCCCCTGCTCCGGGAAACGCATTCAGACAGACTTTATAGGCAACTTAATGGAATTTAGTTTGGAATACAAACAAAGAGCACCTTTGTGATAACTAATCACATATTTGAAAACTACAATACTAATTTCTCGCTAGAAATGCAATCAAAAGGTGTAAAAAGTGGAAATAAAACTTTATGTATACTAAATATGTGTTTCAGCCGTTTCTTGGTCGCCATTTAGTTTTATTGAACTCAACCAGGCTCAACCAATCACATTCTCTGTGCATCCCCACCCATAGAATTGTGGGACAAGATAAAAAAGGTATCTCAGAAGTCAGGAAGAAAACCAAACATTGGATTCGGACTTGCCTTTATGCCTTCCTGCCTTGGAGATTGAGATGTTTCTGTTCGTTGCATTCATATAAAGTGAACGCAAATTGTTGTAATTATACCGTTGTTTTTGGTAAATTTATGCAATAAATGCATGTGACTGTACTTTTACTCACATGTTGCGTTTTATATGGTTAAGAACTGGTTGGGTTTATGATAAGGGGGTTAGATGCACCAAAATATATTTAAAACTATTAATGTTTTTAAAACTATTTCTACATTTACAAATGCAGAAAATGAAATGCGTCTAATCGAACAAATAATGCAAATTTTTTTTAAACGTAACCACAGGTTGTATAAGCTGCTGGCCGCTACAGGGCACTAATCGCTTACACGTAACTCGACTTCATATATGGTGCTTGCACAAACAAATTAAATCAATATATTTTTCAGTATATTTAATGCCATATATACAAACAACAGTTTTACATCATAGATGTAGGCTACAGAGAAATGGTACAAGCAAAGCAAAGGATCAAAACATATAGCTTCAGTATAGTATAAACAATTACTACAGAAATCAATGGCCGTCAACAGTGTACATCTGTAACACAATAAAGAAATTTTTAGAGTAAATGATAACAGAACATTTAATTTGGGGTGAACTGTCCCTTTAAGTAATGACATCACTATGGCTGTCACTTTCTATATCCTTATTGTAGCTGTGATGTCTTCACACCTTAAGATAGCCTTTTGGATATCTGACCATGTGCAATGTCAAGAAAAAGTGTACAATAACCAGGATTGATTTTATTGTAAAATGTATCTACATGTATATTGCTCTAGTTCACAAGACAAAGCATATGCTTAAAAAACCATAAGGACCAAAATTATATTATATATGAAATCAAATGTAAACTCTTTTTGCTATGTTTTCAGCTTTGACACTTAAATTTTGCATTTTAATTATTTGTATTTTTAAGCTAGCACACTCTTTCCTAATTTCTATTTCATATGAATCAATAGAAGCTTGATAAGGTGGAAGAAGAATGCAGCTGAACAAATAATTACTTCAATTTCAATAATCACACAATTTACTTTATCTGTATTGTGCTGTTTTCACTGTCCTCAAAACGGGCTGATGTCTTCCTTTCTTGTTTTGTAAAAATCCTTCCTTTAGAAATACGTATCGAGTTCTGATTGTGTAGTTTGTTTAGTGTGTTGTGATTGGATAGCAGCTTAGCTTGCCGTTAGCTTAGCTGGTGACTGACGTATTCCTGTGGGCGGAGTTTAGTCAAAAAACTATTCTGCTGAAGTCATTAAAGCAGGAAGTAGATGGCTGTAGTCCAACCGGCTGTTCGCTGTAGGCTTTGAAAGGAAAATATATCGCCTGGCAGTGAACTTTGAGCTTTATCATTTTACAGGTATGATTTATGCTATTATAGCAACATTACACACTGTTTACACTTGGCATTAACATGCGTTTTCGTTGATCGGATCACAAGTGGAAGAGTTTGTCGAAAACCCTTTCGATCGGATTTCTTTTGTAGTGTAAACGCACATGTGGTTGAATGTGTTCGTACAGCCACAGGAGACCGTCTTCTCTCCGCTTATTTATCTAATCTGAGCTGAACACAGTGTTTTACGTCTTTTCTGACTTCTGGTGCAAACACACAGTGTACAGCGCTATCTTCAGGCTTTCATTGATAAAACTAAAGCGGCTGATCTCCGCGTAGTTTCATTTTGCAAGAGTGTGAAAATTGCGCAATCTTATTTCATCAATTGCGCATAAATATCAGAGGAAGCTCTTACATATACAAGTACAAAACACTGTGCAGCATGTTTACTTAAAACACAAGCAGCGGTCTCTGACATAATATTAGTTCGCATCCATATAAACTCGTCATTACTCCCGCTCAGCAAAGAGACTCGCCCACAGACCACCCCCTCAAGAAATCAGGACAGAAGCGGTCAAAAGTGGACAAAAGAGACAGATTTAATACCAGGTGTAAAGTTATGTGTCTCTCTCATCCACTTGTGATCCGATCAACCAAAACATATCTTAATACCAAGTGTAAACAGCCCCTAACTAGAGTTTAAAAAAATGGGATCAGAATTAACCTTTAATGACCTTAAAAAAATAATCACAAAACTGTATGTAAGTAGCAAAAGTAAAAACGGACTAATTGGATGACTGACTGTCATGTACATCAAACAACATAGGCTATGTACGTGCTTTCAGTGGATACTACAGAAAATATCCTCTGAGAGAGAAGTTTGTGGAAACAGATGTCAAAGCTAGCCAACATGTTAAGGAATATTCTCCCATCTGCTCCATGGCTGAGGATATATTCTCATCAAAAAATGAACAGGCAAGTTTCAACCATCTGTCTGATACACCAGATTACAAGATATTTTCATCAGCACAAAACAAGCAGAAATTCAAGTGAACGAGTTCTTGGAAAACCGGATCCAATGCCAATAATGATGTTGTTGTCCATATGGATAACATATTAAGAACGGAACTTGTCAGAGAAGAACACATTTTCAGAAATAAACCACAGAAAAACACATCTGGATCAGAAGATGGTGGCCACACTGAGATGTTAAAGGGATACTTCACCCAAAAATGAAAAAATGCTGTTTATTTTCTCACCCTAAGGCCATCCGATATGTTGGTGACATTTTTTCTTCAACAGAACAATAAAGAAGATATTTAGCAAAAAACGCAGCTCTGTGATTCATATAATGCACATAAATGGTTTCCGCCACTTTGAAAGTTCAAAGTCTTTTCATTGTGAGCTGGATCATGCAGCCAGGAACCAATGACACAACAAAGACACAAAAAATACCCAGCACACATGCTGTTGACAGCAGATAATGTCAAAGCAATAAATTGAGTAAAACACCTCAACAGAAGAATATCATACAAATGACAGATACCAGCTCAAAAAATAAAGGGCCAAAAATATTTTTGAGGCTGAAATGTAATAATGTAATATAGCTGTCAGTCATTTAAATGTCTAAGAATAAGATGGAAAATGTAAGTCATTGTGAAACTAAATGATTGACACTATATAATAAAAGAATTGTGTGTTTCCAATAACAGAGCTTTTAGAAAGCGCAACAAATATTATGTTGTTCCTAGTATAAACCTGGTCACCTCCAGAGAATATGTAAATACTGTCACACTTACAAAACAAGAGGTGCGAATTACAATAAAGCTACATGAAACAGACTTTACAGCTGAACTGAAGAGAACATTCCCTGGAACTGAAAGAAAAGAGAGAAAGACATATTAGAGAGCAAAGATAGCAAGAAACTCATTACCCTACGAAAGGTGGTCAATAAGTCGGATTAGTAGTAATGATATTAAATTAAAAAGGGCAAAAACTGCATCAGATGATGAATAAAATGAGCTAGAGCAGGGGTCTCCAACTTTTTGTGAGCAAGGGCTACCACAATAGATAAAACAATCTGGAGGTCTACTCATAGTCTAAATATATATTTACATATTTACTTATACAGCTGTATACACAATACATGAAAATCTGTACATAAGTTCCCACATGTATATTTTCCCTCACTTATTTAATGTTTGTAAAGCTCCTGAAAAAAAATAAATAAAAAGTTGCAGTGTGTAACTTTTAAAAGGATCTCTTGACAGAAATGTGATGTAATATACATAACTATGTTATCTAAGGTGTATAAAGACCCTACATAATGAACTGTATTGTTTTTATTACATTAGAATGAGACGTTTTATCTATATACAAAGAGGGTCCCCTTACATGCAAATCACCATTTTGTGCTGCCATGTTTCTAGCGAAGCCCTTAACAGACAAACCTTGGCAGCCATGTGTCTCCGATGAAAACATCTTTGTCCTGTGGCGGTTACAGTTGCGTCTCTATTCATTTCAAAAGAGAGCGCTAAGCCATAAACCGAGTCGTTGGTTGCAGTTCGCAACCTCACCACTAGATGCCGCGAAAATGTACACACTGCACCTTTAAACATTTCTACTTTATTTTAAAAGTTGATGTGTTTTATCATTATTTAAAATGTTAACATATATAAAAAGCCAAGCTAATATTAAAAATATGTAATAAATAAATATAAAAATTGAGGGTATTAATAGACTGCAACACAAATAAAACACAACAAATGAACCAGAAACAAAAGACACTTTCTGAAAAAGCTGTCCATTGACCATACACAGGACTGTAGCCTACAGACAGCTTTCGAAAATAAGACGAGAGTGCATCAAACTTTGAGTCATCCACAACAACAAAACAACCTGTTGAAGGCAGACCTACCAAATATAAAGCAAGCCAGACCCTGTTGATTTATCTTTAGAAAATACTGAACAGCACCAAATGAATCACTAACACTGACATCTGAAAATATGAATGTGAACATGGAATGAATGCCAACAAAAGACTCCTGACACTGAATGTAAAGCAGAAAGTGTGATGTCAACAACTATCACAAAAGAGCAAATCAGAAACTACAAAAAATCCTGAAGACACAAATCTTCAAAAATATATGAGCCTATCATTGAAGAAAGTCAAAGGAACGACAGCAGGATTTCAGGAAAGCATAAGATGTCAACACCAAATAATAGAAGACCTGTGGAGACAACAACAACCACATACAGTGAAGACATGCCAGCATATCAGAAACTGCTGAAATAACTTCAGAAATGAAAGATATAAGTTATCAATCATCAAATTTAAGTCAATTTTAACATACTGTCACAGAAAATGGACTAGATATGACAAAAGAGCCTTCTGAAACTGAATAAACAACAACAATTTGTGATATTAACACTAAACTCCCCAAAACAGTCACAATAATTCCAGTGAATGCATCAATACATGGCAGAACTGGAAATGACACTGGACCTTCCTGAACAAAAGACTCAAAAAGCTCATTGGCAAAAGGGACAACATTCCAGAAAGGACTTAACTTAAATTTTGCCAATCCAGAAAGGACAGAAGTTGTGCCAACAGATACTGGAGAAAACAGAAGTGACAGAAATCCCTCAATCACAAGAGACGCGCGAGCCACTAAATGCAGATGGAGACGGTTGCTTTGAGGCAATTCATCGCACCACATCAGGGCTGAAAAAATGCTGGAAGAAGATTATGCAAATGATCTCATACAATACTACTCCAAGATTATATTTGCCAACAACTTTACAGCCCAAAACTGTAAGTTTATTTTCCTCGCAGTCATCGTTTTTGATTAAACATCAGAATTTTTACTCATAGTCAGAGAAAATGATAACAAAAGGTCCCTAGCTGCACTGGGCCGGTACCCTTTAAAAAGATCTTAAAATGTACCTTTTACTTACAGGTACCAGTATGTACCTCTGAGGTACTAGGTGCAAAGGTGTACTTTTTGAAAGGTTACCACCAGTGGCGGCTCATGACTGCTCATCCGAGGGGCGCAAATTCAAAATATGTGTTCGGAGTGTCATGTGTGTTTCTTGTGTTTTGTCAAAATATGTGATTGATGCATCATGTGAACCATGCGCATCACGTGTTTTGTCAAAATAAGTGCCTGCTGCACACGCGTCAAAACCGTTTATGATAAAAGAGACGCTCACATTCACAAAATACAAGCAAGACACTCCCTTAACAGCAAACTCTGATTACGCATGAGATTATGCGAGTATCTGGCAAACGCGAGCGTCTCTTTAATCATAAACCCTTTAGACGCGTCTGCAGCAGGCACTTATTTTGACAAGACACATGATGCACATATTATCACTCGTGGCGCAGAACACATATTTTGAAATGACGAACCACACACATGACAGCCTACATACATGTTGTGACGAACTTCGCATCGAGCGCCCTCAAAAAAAGAAGTCACTGGCTGCCACTGGTTACCAGTGGTTACCAGTGTTTTGACCATTTGTTTTCTGACACAAGTTAGAAGTTAAGAAAATCAGATTCAAGATGACAATCACCACATCAAGTAAAGTATGTTAATGGCAGATTACAATTACACATCACAGCTTGAGTATAATAACAACACTTAGCCAATCAAAATCCATTCAGAGGTTTATTAGTGTACTACATTATCTAAATTGCTTACTGTGTAAAAAGCTGCAATCCGTAACTTTTGCCTCTATTGAAATCTTTGTTAATCTAAAGTTGCAGGCTACTTAACATCAGTTGTTCTCAAACTGGGGGTCTAAGATTGTGCCAGGGGGCACCAGTTTAATGATTTTTTTTAAATAAACTAAAGAGATATCATGAAAATCTGACTTCAACCTAAAAAATATGAAAAAGAACAACCGAGTAACTTAGTTTTGGTAAACCATTCTCTGCAAGCATGTGAAAAATAGATAATTGAAATTTGGCTCCCCTTGTGATGTCAGAAGGGGATAATACCACCCCATAATCTACACTATCCAACCACGGCACTGCCATTTAGTGCAGAGATCAGCTCATTTGCATTTTAAAGGACACACCCCAAAGTGGCAGATTTTTGCTCACACCCACGAAGTGGCAATTTTAACATGTTATAATAAATTATCTATATGGTATTTTGAGCTATAACTTCACATACGTACTCTGGGGACACCACACCAATCTAACACAACAGCTTATGAATCAATAACTTACAGAAGCGAATTGGGGAAAGTAATAATGAGACAGATTTTTATATGTATAAATGCCTGTTTTACGCATTTTTAACCAGAAAAGTTATGGCTAATTGCAGCTTTATTGAACCTCAGTCACCTACAAAATGTCCTTACATCTGCATGTGTTAGACTGTTGGTTCATTTTATAACAAAGATTACATTTAGTTTGAAAAACAAATCTGATACTTTAATAAAGTAATTTTAATGATGTCGTGTGATTACAATATGTATAACTTGTTAATCAAAGTACAAAACATCTCAATTTTTTAAGATTGTAATCTTTACAGATTCAAAGATTATTCATCTATTTATCATAATTAGATAGACTAAACTGTTCGTTTATTGTTTTGAATAAAAATCTGTTTAATTTACTCAATTTTAAAAGCAATGTTCTTTCAGTCTCTCAGCCTGGACGAGTCTTTCCGATTCAAACAAATATTGCTCTGATGTTGTTATACGACGAGAGTCAAATGACATAAAATAAGATGTCCAGGCTATTCAATATTGCCGTCAGTAGCACGTGTCTTTAGCAAAGGGACTTCGTGATGTCAGCAAACTACAAACAAATGGGAGGGTCCAAGTTTTCAGGTGATAAGAGACAGCGGACAGTTTCTTATCTTTCAGTTGTCTCTGGTCAGAAGTGATGGGTAAAGGAACAAGTTTAAAACGCGAGAAACTTTGAAGGAAAAACAAATCACGGGACCAGATTACGGTAAGTTAAGTCTTATTTATCTGATCAACACGAATTGTGATTCTCTCTAAAACGCAAGATAAAAAAACGCGAATATTAAGTTGTGAATTATTTGTTAATATGTGTGTTTATTGTGTATTTCAAATATTTAGATTCGACGATTTAATAACGTATTTTTATTAATGCTTTTAAGTAACGTACCACTATGAAATAATAGCTTTGTTTTAAGGGCAAAAATGTGAAGTGTGTTCGAGAAGTTTACTTATCATGGTTATATTACAGTAACAACCGTTTACCTATGGCATTTGTAGTAAAACAATACCACAAATCTACCACCGTCTCTAACTACAGTTTCGCCATGATGATGTTATTATTAAACGAGTGCAATACAACTGTTGTTAACTTTTACACGGGTTCTTTTACAGAATTTGTAACCATGCACAGTTAAAATAGCCAAAGTCGTTTTTTCCCTCATTACATCATTACAATATATAACATTAATTGCAAATATAACCTTAATATGTTTAATATTGACTGAGTAAGGTCATGTAAAAGCAAGGTAAAAATAAAAAATTCGATGCTCCTTAATTAAATTAGATTTTTTCACTTGAATTTCAAAGACAGGGCTACCCATGTATATGTAAAATAATATTATATTCATTTTACATTATGAAATAATAATTTAAAGCATCTGAAAACATCTTTAATGAATGCCCTCTTTCTTTATTTGTCAGCAGCATACTGCAAGCTCACAAGGCATATTGACTCGGCTCAACTTAATACGGAGCAAACAAGATAAATATGGACTTACAGTAGACTTGGAGGATAACATGGTGAGCACACAAAAAAGAGTCAACAATGTGATATGAGACCTGCTGGGTATGAAAGACATCCTCATCATATAGAGTGACCAGCGGGTCATCATTATAACAAAGGTCACACAACTTTCCATTAAAGTGATTTGAATCAAGTATAGAAGCAGCCTGTCAATAAATAAGATGGCTTGCCCCAATTGGCTCAAAATCAATGTTCTTCGAGTACCTCCATAATAGGAAAGAGATGCCGGAATTGAATCAGATTTTTTTATCGAAGCCTAAACAAGAAAAATCTTTGATAAAAATCCCCATGAGCCATCATTCCCAAAGAGAAACAGATCTGTAAAAGTAGACACAACTAGTAATTTAATGTTCTCAGCGAAGAGCAGACTGCATTGTTTATCAACTGTATGATAACGTAAGCTGTAAATGTTATCAGACATGAAGTCTGACACAAAGCCTCTGCTCAAGATGGCGATAAAATTGTAAGAGCACCAATGAAACTGAAGACGACATAAACTCCTTCTGCTACATACTGGAGTCCTTAATCGTACAACCGGAGACGTTGACTTTTCCTGACAATGAATCTGACCTCCAAACTCCTGGATCTCATGCTGGAAGCTTCCAACCTCTCTCGCTGGCAGTTTATACAGAAATACTCAATCCCACCGTTGGTGGCAGTGCCCAGACTTCCAAGCGCTCTTCTTCCTGTCTTTGGTCTGCTGTATGTGCTCATCTTTGGGCTTGCGGTGGTTGGAAACGGATCTGTGCTGGTCCTTTTATGTCGTAGGAAGGCTCTGCAGTCTCCTAGCACTTTCTTCATTTGCTCTCTGGCGCTCAGTGATCTACTCATCTCGATTGTATGTGTTCCTGCAACACTCTTACAGCACTTCTTTAGCAACTGGTTGGCAGGCAAGTAGTCTTTTTATTTATACACGGTCACAGGATCCAGTTTACATTAGGTTAACTGTAGAAAGCAGTGGTGGCCGGTGACTTCTTTTTCTAGTGTGCACAATGCGAAGCTCATCACAACATGTGACAAATATGTGTTCGGCGTGTCACGTGACCACAATGTGCATCACGCGTGATGTCAAAATATGAGCCTGCTGCTGCAGAAGGGGTTTATATTAAAAGAGACACTTGTGTTTGCCAGATCCTCGTTTTTTGTGTACGTGAGTATCTTTTTTTTCATAAATCCTTTTGACGCTTGTGCAGCAGGCACATTTTTTGACAAGACACATGATGCACGTGTTTTGCATGATGCAACAAACGCATATTTTGAAATGACGAGCAACACACATGACATTCTGAACTAGGGATGCATGGCGATTAATCGCGATTAATCTATAGCAGAATAAAAGTTTTTGTTTACATCATATATTTGTGTGAACTGTGTATAATAACTTCTTATAGATAAATACACACACATGCATGTATATATTTAAGAAATGTTTACGTGTGTATATGGGTGAGTCTCGCGAAATTAGACTTATGAGGTGTCATGAAACGTTTTGATAAAAAAAGTAAATGCAAAGTAAGGGTATCAAAATAAGAAGCATACAGTTAAAAACATCTCTTCATGTAATATTTTGCACATGATTTCAAATGACATTATACAAACCAATGTTGTTTTTTCCACATTTAAGGGGAACATTTTCATTACCGCAACGTGTCCATGACTAGATTTGGGTTCTTTGACATGGAAATATTTATAATAAAAAAAATCAAAAAAATAAAACACATCAGTGCATGTTATACTATAAACATTTACAGTAAAGAAACATGTGGTATTTGGTGATCATTGGTAAATGTAGAGACAATAATAAGGAATATAAATGTGTCCAAGACCAATTTTCTCATCCTCCGCAACATTTTCAATCATTATTTAAGCCCTCAAGGAACTAACATTTTCAAAAAAAAAATTGTTGGAAGGGACATAATTGACTGTGACACACAGGATGGCTGCCAGGTAAGCAGTTTTTATTTTTTCTCTCCAGATATAAGTTGAAACTTTTTAGTTCTCATTACCGAGTTTGTAAATGCATATATTTAATGTAATATCATGTTGCGGTAATGATAACTTTTGATAATCTAAAAAATTAAAATAATTCTATGGAAATATTTTTAAATCCTCCAAAAATAATGGTTATAGTAAGTTCAGACCTTAATCTTATGTGCAAAAGAAAAAAAAATTGGCTTTAAGGGCTTTTTAAAAAATTCTGATGCTGGACACCTACATCTGGATTTTGTAAGAATCACCCACATACATTAGTATATTTATGTATCATTTATATTATATATAAATATAAATACTTTATATATAAATATATATTCTTTCTTAAAATTATACATGCATGTGTGCATATTTATATATACATAATTATTATTCACAGTTCACACACATATAAGATGTAAACAAAAACTTTTATTCTGCCATAGATTAATCACGATTAATCGTTATACATATTTTGAATTTGTTCCCCTCGAAAAAGAATTTACCGGCCGCCACTTGTAGAAAGAAGGAAACAAACACATTGACATCTACATTTATGCATTTGCATTTATCCTAAACTACTTGCAGTGCATTCAAGCTGTTCATTTTTTAGTATGTGTGGCATTTGTAAATCGAACCTACGACCTTTTGTGCTGCTAATGTAATATTCTACCAACTAAGCTACAGGAAAACTCCTGACACTTCAGGAAGGTTGCCTAATTTTAAAGAGGGACTAGTGATGTGCAAGTCTAGCAAGCGAATGCTATAGTACTGTCTGGAGAAAAAAAATTTGTAATTGTAGTCATGATATGAATTATCATCATCACCATAACATTAACATCGACAATATGTTCACACAGTTCAGTTTGGCCTTTGACATGAATTATATTAAAGTTGTTTGATAATCACAACATCCTATAATGTATACACCATGTCTACAATAGAGTATTCAATTAAAATACGTCTTTTGTGCTTGTAACAACACATTGTGAGCAGAAAAACCTTCACAAAGACCATAAGGACACTTTTCTTAGTTTGGTTTTGATTTCTCTTAAGTCCCTTTATCCCCGTTGTTATTTCCAACAATGTTACATCCACTTTACATTTCCAAGTAGCTTTTAATGAGATGTGTGGTCACTATGAAATAAGAGGTCTTGTACCCTGGTGAAAGCTGCTGCTGAATTGTAAATAAGCCCTGGTTGTATATTGTAAATAAGCCTGGTATTGTATTGATTATGGTTCTAAACATATTTGAAAATAATTAACATTAATAAGCTATTGCCTGTGTTGCTGTAGAGTAATATTCAGGTTGCTTTAAAACTACATTATTCAGGGGGTAACTGTCTGAATACTTACAATGGTGTGCAGCAATCATAAAATGGATGGGTTGGCACATTGTGTGCCTTGTGTTCAGTGAAATCTATTTTTGAGGATATGCTTTCAGTTGAAAACGTATATAAAAGCAATTTCATCATGTAGACACTAAACAAGTCACCTTTAATTATTTTGAAGTTGTATTTCACAATTAAATGAGTTATCAGATGCCATAGGAGGTAATACATTAATATAAAAATACTTTCCCGAACTAAAATAGCCACCGACCCACATCCACAAAACAATCTGTTATCCATTATATGTTTGTATATCTATACCCTGATACATCTTTATAGACAGCTTGCAGTTTTTGAGCAGTTGATGTCAGTGACGTAAGTAAATCCAGACGTCATCACCATTGAGTGACCGTGTGAGTTGAAGTCAATTGTGCAGAGCATGCTGGGAAACCAAATAACCTACAGTACCTGGAAGCTTTTTGTACAATAGGGAGCATTACTGTTCGGGATGACCAGGCATTCTCAGAAAAAAAACGTACATGAAGGTACAAAAGTTGTCACTGGGGTGGTACCTTTTCAAAAAGTACAGTTTTGTATCTAAACGGCACAAAGTGGTCTGGTGGTCACCATAAAACGGAAGTAGCAATTGTATTATTTTCCCTGTGAAGTAAAACAGCTTCTAAAATGAAAAAAAAAAGGTAGGGCTGGACTTGAATTTGTTAATTGAGAATTGATTGGATCGTTTGAAGTTGGGTCATGTTGCTAATTGCTGTGACCCCGCCCACCTGCCATACCATACGACCAGATGTCCAGATAGATTGTTTCAAGGAGGGTAGGAAATTTGCGTTTTTGATTGAAGATTGAGGATTCACTATTTATGAATCTCACAAATAAGTCATTTGTAAAAAATAGCACAACCCCCAACCCCCCAAAAATGACAGTTTTTCATTTCAATTCCATTCCGACTTTAAGAACCAAGAGTGTAAAAGCTTTTGCAGGAACATTTGTCTAAATTTAGTTCTTTTGTTTGCAGCGTATATTGAAATACTGTATCTAAATATCACTGTAAATTCTTCCAAGGTCATCAAAACTTAGAAAAAGTGAAAAGTATCTAGGTGCCGTTTATTTTGCTTAATATTTGCATTCGTATGCATATTCACCTAGCACGTATGAATATAATGTTATGTTTTAGTCTTTTACAAGAGCCACTGACCTTTTGTATATTGATCAGTCTATTTGATGTAAAGTCATGTCCAGTGTGAATCACAGACCGATGCTGTTAGATACATGTGAAATTATGCAGGATCAGTGAAATGAAAAACAGGAATTAGTTCATTTATATACGTACATTTTTTTTTATCTACAGGGGATTTTCTTTGCAAGTTAATACCATTCCTTCAAGTGACAGCCATTGCAACAAGCATGCTCACCATGACATGTATCGCTGTAGAACGTTTCCAGGGTATCCTTTATCCCCTGCATGTGCGCAACAGCTACTTTCTTTGCCATGCCTTCAAGATGCTGGGTGAGTAATAGAGACCGAGAAGTAATCAGACAGAGAATTTAGATGGTTATAAAATATGATGTAAAATGTGATACAGATTGCAGTTTATACTGGAATAGACACTTGGACTAGAAAAGTCTTGAACTAGACCTAACAACACGAAAAGTGATCTATATGTAGTAGAGTACATCTCATGTTAAGTTATTATTTAACGTTTATAGCATTTTGGTTTGCTGTTTCAACCAATATTTGGTAAACAAATATGATACCTTGTACTCTTTCATCTATTAAAGGTGGGGTGCACAATTTTTCAAAAACACTTTGGAAAAGAAAGTTGGGCCCGAGGACCAAAACACACTTGTAGCCAATCAGCAGTAAGGGGCATGTCTACTAACCGACATAGTTGCCAGGGTTGCATGTGTGGGGCGGGTCTAGAAGAAGGTCCAGGCTCTATTGGGGTAGGGGCGTGTTTGTTTATATGATTTCAAATGTCAACATTGCCTTTCAGAATTAATGCACCCCGCCTTTAACTTTCAAAGGTGCAGTGAATCAAGCGTTTTTATTGTTTTATACTGTTGTCTGAGTCCTGCTTACGTTGTTCGCATGGTTTTTACATTCAGAAACATCAAATACAAGAATTAATATTAAAAATACTTGGAAGTAAACACCAACTGAAATGATTGGATAACAGGTTTTCATAGTAAACTAGCTTTCAGTCATTTGTCTAAAAATGTGGGTAACTGTTTTAAAAACTTCCGATGTGAAAAAATGGCAGCTGGATTAACCCATATATGTTCGAGACACAAGATGTTCTATGCACAAGACATAATGCACATAAATAACAATGCGTATGGGTAAAGTAGCAATTTAGCAAACGACAAATCTTTAAACACTATGTGCCTAGAAATGACCGTTAACAACATGGTAAGCGCGCATCAGAATTTAAATCGCGGCTTGTCAATGTTTTACCCACGTGAGCTGGAACTTCTTTAAAAATAAACTTCAACCATTGATTCCTAATATCAGATTCCGAGGGAAGGTTATGTCGTGACTGTGATCTTCTACAACCAGGCACTGCACAGTATTTTGCAGTTTTCAATGACAGTCTTTGTTGTTTGGACGCATAAAATAAGGGATATTACACAATTAAACTGTATTATTTTAAAGGACACACAAAGGTCTTGATTGTTTAATCTAGGGATGGGCATTTGATTAAAATTTTTTAGTCGATTGTCGGGAGAATTAACGATCGACTATCGATTAATCGTTAATATTTTTATAATAAAAAAGTTATTATTTAACTTTTATAATTCAAAAATGTTGAATACAAAAATACAGCGTGTTTTTCTCCATGAAACCTTTATTACAAGATCAACTTGTGGCAAACAGTTGAACTACATTTAGTTAGACAAACGGAACATAAATGCGCTTGAATATGCGGTGTTCTAAAGCAGCGGAACCTGCAGCTGCGAGCCTCATTCTTAAACAGAGACCTCATTTGTTCCAAAAAATCATGACCTCTTCATGATTATTTTTTTAACGGAAGGTCACAGATAACGGAGTATGGCGTCAAATATTGCACCCTGGTGGTAAAATGTTGAATTGCTGCCACACAGTGAAATTCATTTAATTGCTTCAAGACACACGCTACGCTAGGCAACGCAACCTGCATTAGATAAAAAAAAGTATTTGATTAATCAATAACAAATTAACTTCATTGACTAAATTCTTAACGATCAATTATCGATCGTCGATTAATCATGCCCATCCCTAGTTTAATCTTATTAAAGTTAAAAATATTAAATTAATTTATATTTGAGGTAATTTTCATGCTAATTTTCAATTAAGAGAAAACATTTCCTTGCCAATGACTCTTCCCTGACGAGTTTTTAAGCTAATCTGTAATTCCTCTATTATCAACTAGTTGGTGCTCTTACACAATTTATAAACAACTGAAGCAAAAACGAATCAACAACATTTTAAACTATGTATATTTTGATCTTTAGGTATATTTTGATCAAATCTAACAAAATTCAAAGATTCAATTATTTAGCTTTTAGCACAAAATTGGTTATTTTAAAGGCGGGGTGCATGATCTCTGAAAGCCAATGTTGACATTTAAAATCACTTAAACAAACACGCCCCTTGGACCTTCTTTTGATAGACCCGCCCCACACATGTGCAACCCAGTCAACAATGTCGGTTAGTAGACACGACCCTTACTGCTGATTGGCTACAAGTGTGTTTTGGTAGTCAGCCCGACTCCCATTTCCAAAATGTTTTTCAAAAATCATGCACCCCGCCTTTAAGAGGTTATAAAAAGAGAACAAATGAAGATAGGATAGACCCATCCCACACATACGCAACCCAGTCAAAGATGTCCGTTAGTAGACACGCCCCATACTGCTGATTGGCTACAAGTGTGTTTTGGTAGTCAGCCCGACTTACTTTTCCAAAGTTTTTCTCAACAATCATGCACCCCGCATTTAAGAGGTTATAAAAGAGAACAAATGAAGAAAGAATACATTTTTTTGTCCCGTTTTGTTTGTTTGTTTGAAAGCAGATGATTCTTTCATTTGATATATTTGAATGTTTATATATTTTTACAAGAAGCATTTTGTGAAACTTTTGTGAAAATCACAACAAACGGTGCCGGGCAGCTTTTTTATAGCAGGGAATGAGTAGAAAGAGCAACTTTACAACATTGGACGGCTGAATTCCAGGGTTGTATGTAATGTAAACCTTCTTTTTGATAATTTTGTAATGGGAAAATAATAGCATTGATGCTTAATATTGTTAAAAATATATGAAAAATATACCCAAATTAGAGGTACACACATTTTTGAGTTATAACCCTGATTGCTACTAAGAAATTAGGCATTTATTAAAATTCTCTAAAACAGCAAATCCAGTTTGTTTTCAGACTGATAAAAACTACATGCTCCTACCTAAATAAGTTATTAAAAGTCAGTCAATAATTAAAACTGCAACATAAATAAACAGCAAGTTACACAATGCTTATATTCAAGCCAAGCACAGAGTTGCATCAACACTTTTTCAGTCTTGTTTACAACCTTGACAGGGGTTTATATTATCCATAAAAGCTAAGCCTTCTCAGACTTAGTGGTTTTAAATTTCTGTAAAAGAACAAATATTATGTCTAAGTTGTCTAAGTGTATGTCTGTTTTCTCTTTACAGTAGGTGTCTGGATGGTTGCTCTCGTAATTGCAGCTCCCATGTTGTTTGTCCAGAAAGTGGAGGTAATTATTCAGTGTTATACAAAACAACAAAATCACTACCTTTACATTGTGCCACTAGCTGTCATAGCACCTATCACAACCATTATACTGAGCACGATATGACAAATATAATTTAAAGATTATTCACACTCACCTCCCTAATAGGCATGCTATTCGGCAGACAAAGCTCAAGTCATTGCCTGTCACAATAAGTGGACACTTGGCCATAAACATTTGTGCGCAGGGTTTAGTGACAACAAATAGTAGTCAGAAAATTTTAGAGAATGGAAAAAAAAATGCCCTCATTTGCTTTCAATGATTTTTAAATTTAAACAAAAAAGAAAACAAGGAAACATGCTGATAGTTTAAATATGGGTAAAAGCAAATCTTTACTCCTTAACTCATTGATGCTCACACCCAGCGGTTACAGCCAACAATAAAGACACGTTTTAATGAAAAACTCTATTAGATATTAAATTGGACTATGGGGGTGATAAAAGCAACTATTTGGGCCTTCTATTGAGACTGAGATGTTTAATGATGGAAATGTCAATGGCCTCTTATCATGTTCGTGAGGAGAAAGTGTTTGTTTATTGTCCTTGTGCGTGCAGCTTTTAGGCTATATCTGAACTCTTTTGAGGTCATGCATTCAATCATTCTTTGTCCAGACTCAAATGATCATTAATGGCATGCTGTTTTAGGGAGCAGATAAACATCATATCAAAGATCAAAAGCTTTTCTGTACCTATCATGAAAACCAAAAACGGGTGACTCAAAATTCATTTTGGAAATGATGAATATAAAACATATCGAATGACATGATTCATTAACATACTTGGATATTTGAGGAAAAACAAACTTCCATAGATTGTATTTTTTCAGTGTTTATACTGAACATATTATTAAAAGTGGTATACAGTGGCAAGAAAAAGTATGTGAACCCCTAGGAATGAACTGGTTTTCTATAGTGATTTGCCATAAAATGTGATATGATCCTCATCTAGGTCACAACAATAGACAAACACAATGTCCATAAGCTGACAACACACACAAAATTCTATTTTTTTTCTTTTTTTAAAACTTAAATAAATAAACTGTTACAAATCACTGTAGAAAACCAATTCATTCCCAGGGGTTCACATACTTTTTCCTGCCACTATATTTCAGTTTTACTTTTTTAACAAACCCAAACTAAATAAATAATGACTGAATTTCAGTTAAGTTAACTTATCCTGTAATGTTTTACGTTTCAGGTTAAATATGACTTTTTGTTTGATGTCCACCACACCTGTTGTTTGGAAGTATGGCCAAGCCAGCAGCAGAGGAGGGCTTACACTACTTGTCTGTCAGTTCTGGTTTTCCTGGCCCCCATGGTGACCATGGGCATCTTGTACTGGAAGATTATTAAAGAGCTGTGGGGCAAGCACAAAGTTCATGACGTCATGTTTCAAACACTTCCAGGATCTGAAATCAACAAGATTACCAGGTAAGTTGAAGAAAATATGCAGTTTGCTGGTCACCAGGGTTCACCTCTACACTAAGGGGGTGTCCACAACCAAAGTTGGCTGAAAACACCTGGCGGATCCCTAATGCCAGCTTTATTTCAGGTGACTGCAAGCTTTCTTCAGCTGAGTGCTTTGTTTTCTGTCATACTTTACTTAGTTATTGCTTAGTTTATCAGTCGTTACGCCAGCTGGTTGTTGTGATATTTGTCCCACCACTCCTTCACTGTGATTGGACGGCCATATGTGAGAACGGACACTGACGTTGAAGAGCTAAGCTCTTCACCCAAATTTAAATAATTTTCAACACTTAGCGCTGAACGTGGAAAAACTGCCGAGCGCTGGCTTTCAGTGAGAATAAAACACTAGCTGCTGGCTTGTTAGAAAAACGCTGCGCTTCCATTGAAAACAATTGATAACCAGGGCTTGCAAAATTTCAAAATCCCTGGTAGCCCTTCGGGCAGGCACTCTAAAGTTTTTGGTAGCCAGAAATAAATGCAAGTAGCCCGAATAAAAGATAAATTACTTTTAATGTAGAATATTAAGACAAAACATCTATCAAAACACAAATAATACATATACATTTTTAGTACATATCAATCATCAGTACAAATTTTTCTTCTAACCAAAGTGAAATATCTATAAACTTCAGATTCTGAATCTGAAATATTAACTGAAGTCACAGGTAAGAAAATGACTTCCTTTACTGCGGCTTCGCGCAATCGTGAAAGTGAAAGTAAAACTCAAGCGCGCTCAAACGCAGTTTAAATACCCAATGCCTGAATTTCATACACCACAATTACCCATCCAAATCTTTGAGAGAATGCATAAGTATTTAAATATATTTTTTCCTTCCTATAAGTCAAGATAGCCCGACGGGCAGGGCGGGGATGCATTTTGATAGCCCGACTGCAAAGCATAATAGCCCCGGGACGTCGGGTTAGCGATTTTGCGAGCCCTGAAACGTATGTTGGCCACTGGCGTAAAAGCTTTGTTGTGCACCTGCCAATAAAAGTTATTTAAATATTTAAAATACTTAAGATTAGGTATCTTGACCAGAGATTAGTTGTTATAACTTATCATATTTCAACTTCATTTTATTATTTGTAGCAACTCATCTCTTGTCAAGATAAATAATATTAAAGGAACACACACACATTTTGGGAATTTAGCTTATTCACCATATAGATAAGTCCATACATACCTTTTTCATCTCCGTGCGTGCAGTAACTCTGTCCTACGCACCCACCGCTAGCTTCGCTTAGCACAAAGACTGGAAGTAAATGACAGCTAGCATACTGCTCCCTATAAGTGACAAAATAACACAAACATGATTTGTATAGTCACACCGTGTACAAATAACAAGGTCATATGAGACACAGCCATCTTTTAACCGTATACATACTGGGAACTATATTCTCAGAAGGCGAAGCAGGAGCAGAGTGACTCTGAGCGAACTCTCTACTACTCACCAGGGTGCTGCAAGCAAATCACTCCGCCCAAGTAGCATTGCTTTTGTTATCTGAGAATATAGTTCCCTGTATGTATATGGTTAAAAGATTGCTGTGTCTCATATGACCTTGTTATTTGTACACGGTGTGACTATACAAATCACAACATATAAATAGGAAAATGTTTGAGTTATTTTGTCACTTATTGGGAGCAGTATGCTAGCTGGAGCCATTCACTTCCAGTCTTTGTGCTAAGCTAGGCTAGCAGGGGTGCGTCAGACAGAGTTACGGCACGCACAGGGAAGAAAAATGTATGTATGGACTTTTCCAACTCTGGGGGATACGGTGAATAAGCTAAATTCCCAAAATGTGGGCGTGCTCCTTTAAGTTAAAATGACTTGTAAATCTGAATTGATAAAAAAATTAAGGCAGCAAATTTTGGGCTCTATGATAGAATATGAGGTTGGGCCCTCATTCCACACCCATGTTACTACTAATAAAAATGATCTTTGGGGGATCAATAGTGCGTGGGCCCTTAGAATTGTCCTACCACAAAAAGCACTAAAAGCTCATAGGGGAACTATTTTTAGTGCTATATAGCCCCTGTAAAGCACCTATGAAGAACCATACGGGCGTGATATAGCACCACTATTGCACCAGATATGGTTCTATATAGCAAAATATGGTTCAATACAGGTGCTACATAGGTGCTACATATGGCACTTAAAATGGTTCCCCTATTGTTACGAGCCAGTGAACCACTTTTAGTGCTATTTAGCACTGTTTGTTTTTACAGTGTTTTGTTATATAATGTGAGAAAATGTATGTGGTGGAATAGATTCAAACAATAAATAATAGAAGTGAATTACAAGACTGGACCAACAGTGTGACATGCCAACCCCGTGATTATAATCAGATTCTGATAACATGTCTTTCCCAGTACATACGAAGTGTTCAGTTATTGTGCTTTCATTTGACATCCTGAAATTATGTATAGTTGCTCTCAGGTATGATGATTTTAAGAACTCAATTGCTCTTTGATTGACACTCATGTTCGGTGGTAGTGCTGTCATTGACACCGTGTATTACTGAAAGAATGCCTCTTGTTCTCAGGAGAAAGAAACGCGCTATAAGAATGATGGCCACTGTGGTTCTGCTCTTTGCCGCCTGCTGGGCTCCTTTCCATCTGGTCTCTCTGCTGCTCGACTATGGTAACGTGAAACATTTTGTGCCGTTCTCTCCTCTCAACTATTGTGCCGTATGTTGTCCTTCCGTTTCTGTTCTTTACGCATTTCCAGATTGTGAACATTAGCAGACGTCTATTTGTAGTTTTTATGAGGACATTTTCATTATAGTTTTTTATTCTTAACCTTGAGTAAAGGTCTATACATTATTGCTGAAAATCCTCGTCATGAATTTATCCTCATTTCTTTCCTTGTGATATTTTAATCCCTCTTCTGGACAGTTCATTTAAACTATGCTGTTTTTTAGCTCATCTTTCTGCTTCTACATTGACCCTTAATAGACTTAATAACACCTCTGCTAAGATGATTATTCACCTCTAGTCGTTGGTTAAAATAAGCAAACTAACATTGCAGAGCTTGTCATCCATTTTCTAGCTTTTACAGCTGTCTAACAGCAAAACGTTGCTATGGTTACTATTACGTCAACGTCTCAACGATACAGTAGCGATTTGAGGATAGTTGAAGTGTCTCCAATATTTCATCCATGCAATATGATTTATAAATGAGTTCAGAGAATCGAAACAGTTGTGACCGGGGGATTTCTTATAAAAATGTTACAAGGTCAGAAAAAAAGGTCTGTAGCAGAAAGTACACCTAAAAAGTTCATTTTACCTCAGAGTACCTCAGAGGTGCATATGGTACCAACAAGTGTATGGTACCAACTAGGGGTGGGCGGAATGACCAAAAATCTATTCCACGGAATGAGTCATTTTATTTCACGGAACGGTATATTTCACGGTATAAATGTTTTTCAGTTTATATTGTTTTTTTATTATAAAAATGTACAGAAATTTGCCACTCACTAGCTTTTAAATAAATGCTCACCACAGTTTTAAATTATGAGCAATTTAAAGTTAATAATGTTGAAGTGAAAATACCCAGAAGATAACAACAGATTAAGTCTTGATAAGACAGAATCTTGTTTATAATTGAGTTATTCATTTCATAGACCGTTGAAGCTATAGTATGCCTTCATTGTATTTTGTATTTATGCATACATTACATTAAAATAGGCAATATGTTAAATGAACAGGTATAAATATATGCAAAAACCTACAGACAGGATGAATACCTATAGCCTATATGAGAGAAGAAGCTCTAGATATTATAAAAATGACAGGTGCTATGATATGATGATCATGAAGTCTGTTTTAAGGTCTTGACACCCTTTACTTTCTATTAGACCTTAACATTTGCATCTCTTTCTCGTATTTCAGATCAAATATGTTTGTATAAGCAAATGGCGCGTCAAACTACATCGTTTCAGCAGCGCACGTGTCACTGATATAAACGCAAGTTTTGTCTTAGCTTGCTTAAAGTTGATAAAACTTTACAACTATTAGCATTATGTTCGAGAAGAACCCTTTATTTGGCAATGCAGCTCGTTGCACGCCTAGAGAGACCTCTGCACGCGAGAGACCGGCCGGCTGGCTGCAGCATGAGCAGAGAGAGAAAAAAAGAGCGACGAGCGAGAGTCTCGCTGCGGGACCCGCGGTGGATTCACTGGCAGTCATTATAAAAATTACAGAAATAACTTTACTTTTAAAGTTTACGTTTATTTTTTATGAGTGAATTATTTTACATGTTTCTCCGTCACACTAAGTCTAACATGCGTGAGGGCAGAGTTAGCCACGCCCACTTATTTGCATTCCGCGGAATAGACGGAATAGAAAAATCTGTTACGTCTGACATTTTATTCTGCGGTAACGGAATATACCGTCATACCGCCCAGCCCTAGTACCAACAAGTACCAACAGACTTTAGCCTGGATTTCACACACATGATCACATTTAGTGCCAGTTAAGAGTAAATACATTGGTTCTCTTCTTTTGGTGACAATAGTCCCTTTCACACATACAGTCTTTACTGGTAATTTACTGGTAAATTGCAGTTAACATGCCATATGTGAACAGAACCTTTCCGGTAAATCAGTGCTCCCAATTTACCAGTAAGACAGGTTGTAATACCAGTAATTTACTGGTAAGCGCTATGTGTGAACGAAAATATAGGATTACCGGTGTTGTGTCGGACTCAGTTCCCCCTATGTTTCCCTTTAGTGTAGTGGTTTTATAGCGTTTTCATCACGTTACATTTAGAAAGATTAAAGATTTGAATTGGTTATACTAAAAGGCAATAATATCATGTATTTTATAATACAATTTATTAAATATTTCATACATTTGACAGTTTTCTATTAGGGTATTTCTTTTAAAATATAGCCTGTCTTTTTCTTTTTTTTTCCCTTTACTGGTTGTTTTTTAAATTTAATGTTTGCATACCAGTGGCGGATGCAGAACGTGACATATGGGTGGGCATGGATTAAGTCCGGGTGGGCCTGAATCTATGGGTGTCACTTTTGAATAAAAAACTATAACAAGTCTATAAAATTCGTCAAAACTTCAGAACACTAATTTAAACAGCATACACACACACCCGAACTGCACGTCACATTTTTGACATTATTGATACTTTAAATTGTAATGCAACGTGACGTTTATTAAGCCTTTTTGGTCATAGCCTACAAAAAAGAACCTGCACACAGTGACAGACAGGAAATATAAATGAACCCAAAAAAAAACGTATACTTTTTTAAATAGCCTATTAAAGTGTTTAAATAAATACGGCTACTAAATGCTTAAAATGAAGCTTCTAACATCATATTCTCTTCATGCAAATCACTAAAAATATATTTTCGTTCTCACATATTTAAGTTAACTTACTAAATAAAAAAAGAAAAGGGAATTGCTAGAATAATGTTAGACTCTGAGGTTAAACGAAATGACAAATAAAGAAACATTTAATATACTTTTTGAAGAGCACAAGAGCAAGCCTACTCGTGAAGAGCGGAGCCGAGGAGCGCGCATATCAGACGTGAACGAAAGGAATAATGGATTTAATGCTTTCACTTCATTTCCTGACAGTTTCACTTGTTAGTGAGGATAGTAATGGCTAACAAGATGACGCCGAATTACATACAACATAATTACCTAACTAAATCTGACACATTACATGCAAACACATTACAATATTTTTCCTCCGCCCGACGGCCAAGGCGCAGATACATTTTTGTAGCCCGACAGGAATTCGCCATAGCCCGTAATGGACGTCGGGCAAGCGATTTTGCGAGGTTTGTTTTGTAGAAAGACTTTCTTTAAAGTGAATTTCGTTTTGTATAAATTGTATCTTAATATTAATCAATGTTTGATCAAACAATTGCCTCGATTTAATAAATAAGAAGCAAACCAAGAACGTCTGTGGTGTGGATTGAAGTGAACCCACTATATTTCCGCAGCCTACACGTCTTTCTGCTTTTAATGCATTTTGTCTCAATTAATTAATGTCTCAATTTATAGGTTGTTATGATAGGCTATTTGTTGCTTAAAAGCAATAGGCTATATTGTATAAAGTGTAGCAATAAGCTACCCAGTCTCCGTGGCGTGACTTATAGTGCTGCTATATCGCTACATCAAACAACATCACTGTGATCAGATGTTTTCTTTCTATTTTTTACCCCGCTGTCATATTTGTTGTGTGTTTATGTTATTGAGAGGAAAGCGCGCAGCACATATTTATAACGTGTTGTTATTCAAAATACGTTTTCCACTTGCTTGCAAAAAAGTTCTCAAAGTGATCATGGCGTCGGGAATATTTTTCTCATTATAACGCAACATTCAACTGCTTTAATAGTTTTTAAATAGTTATCAGGCTTATTTAGAATTTTACTGTTTTTAACATAACATGCAATAGATAAAATACAACACATAAAGTAGTATACATGTCTAACTATACACAGTAGTATTTTTTTACATTTCTGATTGGGCGGGCCAGCTGTCAGGCCCGCCCATAGCTCCGCGCCTGTTGCATACATAATAAATATATATTATACATATAATATGATTCATACTGTAAAAATAATTGACTTACCATTATGAACAATATAGATACATTACAGAAATGCACACATATACATCTCAGTAGCCATTAAAACTTTAAATATATAAATAATAAAACTTATAACGTGATAAAAACGCTATAAAAAACACTACACTGAAGGGAAAAATAGGGGGAACATAGGGGGAACAGACTTCGACACAACACCGGCATTTAGAATGGACGACGTCAGACCGCGCTGACAGATCGGGCCAATCAGAACGTTGACGCGTTTACCACCGCACTGTTTACGTTCGTTTCCACACCCATGCTGCTTAAAAGTCGAGCACAACTGAAGTTAACATCCACATTTCTTCAAAGTTGTTTAAAACAGCTTACCATATATTTGCCAAATTGCCGACGTCCTTAGCACACCCTCGGTGAAGCCTAATGTGCAAACACAGGTTCCGTGTGATGCCGCCTAACGCAATGTTGTTTGGTCACGAGCAACTTCGCGACCGTTTGCCACAGATGTGAAAACAACAAAATACGGACCGACGATATTAAGTCATAACCCGCCATTGTGTACAAATACGACACGGAGCTCGCGGCCGCGCGCCACAGGTAACTTCCGCTTTCTCTCCGAGTTTACCGGTATTTTGATACTAATGTGTGAATGATGTCTTACTGGTAAAAAGACGGAACGTCACTGCCTGTGTGAACAGCACATTTTTGTATTTACTGGTAAATTCATTCTGGTAAATTCATGGTAATTTACTAGAATTACTGTGTGAAAGAGGCTGACTGTACTCACTCCTCAAGGCTGAAGGCAAACAAAACATGATTATTTCAAAACATCATATGCCTTCATTCCTCTCTGGTTTCTTTATTTCACTATTTTTCATTTGTTACACAATGTCTTTTCATCCACCTTGCCCGGATGTCAGTATTCTGCCTTTATAGTATTGTCTATCTCTGCAATACTCCTTTCTTCACCTCCTTTCCAAGAAAATAGAAAAGTGGCTTATGCATGTCTTTCTCCATTAACACACACACACTAAAAGAAAAACACTTTAAACGCAGAACCAGTTCCAGTGAAAATAGCATTTATAAACATTTGACTTCCTGAAAAAAAAGAATGTGCGTGAAGCCTTTTCAGTATGTGAATAAGGCTTTAGAGGAAATAATACAAAAGTAGCATGATTTATAAATAGTCCAAACACACTTTTTCCAAATGGATAGTTCACATCCTGGAAGTTGATGCAATATTGTATATATGGCCAAAATAGTCCCCTATACCCTTTTGTAGTGCACTTTTTATAGTGGGATCTGGAGAAATGGTGGAGATAATTGAGTGCAGTGGTTCAAAATGATTTACCGGAATAACAGGTGTACAACCAATGTACATTCAATGTTTAGCCTCCTACCTATCCATTATGAGGATGATTACCTGAATGAGAATTAATTCCTGTGTCTCTGCAGAAGATGTGCATTACGGCGTCCGAATTCACTTACTCGTTTTCACTCACTCCTTCAAGTGGACTATATTAATGAAGTAATTAAAGGATTAGTCCATTTTCTTAAAACAAATCCAGATAACTTACTCGCCACCATGTCATTCAATATGTTGATGTCTTTCTTTATTCAGTCGAGAAGAAATTATGTTTTTTGAAGAAAACATTCCAGGATTTTTCTCATTTTAATAAACTTTAATGGACCCCAACACTTTTGGACCCCAACCCCAACAGTTTTAATTCAATTTAAAATCCCAGTTTCAAAGGACACTAAACGATCCCAAATGAGGCATAAGGGTCTTATCTAGTGAAAAGATTGTCATTTTTGACAAGAAAAATCAAAAATATGCACTTTTAAACCACAACTTCTTGTTTATCTGTGGTCATGTGACGCGCCAGTGCAACCTCATGTAATTGCGTAATGCTGTGGAAAGGTCACATGTTACATATATGAAACGCACATTTGTGCAGCATTTTAAACAATAAACTGACACATTAATTATTAATTATTATCACTTGACATACAACAACGTCGAAACGTTCCTCTTTCTCCACACTTGTAAACACTGGGGCGTAGTTTCGATACGTCATCCGTGACCTCTTGACGTGATGACGTATTATGTGAGGTCGCGCTGGCGCGTCACTGGACCAGAGAATAGATGAGAAGATTTGGTTTAAAAGTGCATATTATTATTTTTTTTGCCAAAAATGACAAACGTTTTGCTAGATAAGACCCTTATGCCTCGTTTGGAATCGTTTAAAGTCCTTTGAAACTGAAATTTTAAACTGCATTAAAACTGTTAAGTGTTGGGGTCCATTAAAGTCCATTAAAATGAGAAAAATCCTCTTTTATATAAACCTAACTTTCTTTTTGTCCCTAATATTTATGTTAAACATGTAATGAATACTTTCATCTTATATTATCTGTACCTGCATGTCTGTTCTCTGAACACAGGTCAGCTAGACCTTGACCTCGACTCTGAGTTTCTCCTGGTCAGTGTGGTTCAGATCCTAGGATTCAGTAACTCGGTGTGCAACCCGCTGGTTTACGCCGCCCTCAATACCACCTTCAAGAGAGACTTGCTGGCTCTGTTCAACCGAAGACGAAACACGGGTGGAGGTTGTTACTGCTTCTGCAGTAGCTCGGGATCCTGTCGGGTCTGGAGAAGCAACAAGCGAGTCGGCGTCTCTGCGGTGGAGTCAGTGGAACCAAGACGGGGCCTGGAGACGACGAGTAGACAAGGAGGAATTAGATCATGGAGCAAAGTGGCATGGGAACCTGAGCCAGAAAGACCTACGTCCAACTTGTTCCCCCATATGTTTACCGGCATCACGTCTAAAAAGTGCTCCAGTACTATGATTTTAAGCGTTATTGACCCACCGCACACTGACAGCACGTCTGGATCTGACCAACCTCTGACGGTGATGCTAGACGGGTGAATGTATGAGATACCTGCCCGTCACTTGCAAAGCAATCACTCAACATATGGATTTGCTCAGTGATTCATGTCATCAATTTGATGTAGAGGAATTACATATTCATTATAAATAATTTAAATCATCATAAATTAAAAATTAACTGGTTGAGATAGCTATCTCAAGAGGTTGGCTTTTAAACCAGCTAACTAGTTGAGTGAAGTGTACGATTGAAGGTAGATATTAAATATTTTAAAGAACGTAAAGTGGATTTTTTTGCTGCAGGCTCTGTTGGAAATGTTGGCACAAAAGTCGGCGTGTCTGTCAACTTTGCACATGGAAAATCAAGGCAGTGAAAATCTCAGATTAAAAAGACATCATGACTTTGCCGCCAGAATCCTTCTGCCCCGTTCTCCAGCCTGAATTCACCCTACGGATAATGATAAGGATGTTCAAACAGGGAACGCACATCAATGACTTGCAGCTGCTGATTTTCAAACCTTTGAAGAATGTGTGGCTCGCTGCCGCTTTAAGAGCTGAGGTTATATAAATTGAATGAATGGAAACAATGTCTCCGGCGTGTGAACACCTCATTCGGTCAAGGCAAAACTAGCGACGTTTTAATACTGACATGGATCTGAGCGATTCACTGAGGTAAGCAAGACAATGTTTGTTGATCACTGTATATGCACTAGACCAATATCTAAGGCCTAGATCACACGGACATGGGTTTTTTGCAACTGTGACTTTTTTACGCGGTTCGGCCGTTCATCCACATGAAAACGCAGTATCAGGGCACTCAAACCAAACATTTTTGCAAACCCCTGAGGATTTTAAAGGGGCCATGGGACAAGAGTTTTTTAAGATGTCAAATAAATCTTCGGTGTCCCCAGAGCACATATGTGAAGTTTTTACTCAAAATACCATATTTTTATTTATTATAGCATGTTAAAATTGACACTTTGTAAGTGTGTGCAAAAAATGTGCCGTTTTGGGTGTGTCCTTTAAAATGCAAATGAGCAGATGAAGTGCAAACACTGATCACAATGATGGTGGTTTGTTGAAATTGAAATTCAATTGTGCTGTGAATTATTTTCTCTCCCTCACTTTTTCTCTTCACTAAATGGCAGTACTGTGGTTGGACAGTGCAGATTAAGGGGTGGTATTATTATAATAAGAGCTCCTTATGACATCATAAGGAGAGCCAAATTATAATGACCTAATTTTTCATGTTTGCAGAGAATGGTTTACCAAAACTAAGTTACTGGGTTGATCTTTTTCACACTTTCTAGGTTGATAGAAGCACTGGGGACCCATCATAGCACTTAAACATGGAAAAAGTCAGATTTTCATGCCATGCCCCCTTTAATAAATGCCAGATGCAGTGTTGTCGTGTAACAGTAAAACCGGGGTTTTTGCCTTGCGACGTCACTTTTGTTAGGTTTCTGATTGGCCAAGGTGGCTTTACGATTTGGGTTATATCACCGCCTGCTGGTGTGGCATGCTCTTGACAGCCTTGATAGCGTGTTTTTGCATTTTCATGAGGACAGAGATTTCTTTTAAATCGAGCATGTGTGGACGGGATTTTTTTGGAGAAAAAACGTATTAAAATAAGTTTTTGAACTAGGCCTAAGTTTAAAGGAGGGAATCCACTGGTTGTTGTTCACCAATCATAAATAACTTTGTATTTGCCTGTTAAAAATTATTTTATGCATAAATCATAATTAATTAGTGTCAAAATTAAGGACAAAATTTAAAACTAACCTATGCCAACATTACAGACTTCTGCAATGTTGAGGAAATTGATTTGGAAATTGAAAGGGTAAATGATGATGAAATAACTAAAATACTGTTTTAGAATAGTAAAAATTATCCCAGCAAGTTTTATTGTGTTTAAAAGACATCTAATAGCCATTCAAACACTGTCCAGACTAGTCCATAGGCTTAAACAAGGCAACATTTGGGTTGTAAGTGAAAATTTAAGAGACATCTAACCATAGCATCCCCCAAAATAAATGAAATCAAATGAAGACTTTGGTTCCAAAATGAGATAAAATCTTTAAAAATACTTTAATCTTAATAAAAGCAAAACAATAAAAACATGATAACATAATAATAAACATGTTTAGAATAAATAAAGTTATCTCATTTTGTAATCAAACATATACATAATCACTGTGGACTTTGCTTACATGATGACCTATCATATTATAATCTCACTATTTATTTAGGCAAAAATGTAACCAAATTCAAGTTTATTTTGGCTATAAGTGGTTTACTCATAGCTGGACTTCTATCGGGTCTATAGTTAACGACGGTGTAATGATGGCTATGTTATATCATTCTGCAAATTCATCTAGTTTCAGTAAAAAAAAAATTCTGTGCACACAATAAGACATAATTAATTTAATAGATCTATTTACACACAAATATTTGTCTTCCTTATTTTCAGGGTGATGTTTAGCCTCTGGCCTTTGATTTCTGTCTCCATGTGGTTGGGCTCAAGTCTGCTGGAAGTCACTGGAGTTAAAGATTATTCAGCAGGGGTCTGCAGCTTGCTTTGGAGATGCTTAAATACTGTAGATGAGAGTTAAGTGCATCACATCCACCATGAAGGGGGTGGATTTATATCAAAGTGGCAGAAGACACAGAAGGGAAATCTGGCAACGGATCCCACAGCCCACCAGAACCATAATAGTCTGATTTTCAATGATATTGTATATTATGTTTGTATATTTGAAAGCTTATATATGTGGCATGACGAGGGGGTTGGGGGATAGCTTCGTGACGAAAGCAAAGATTTTGCATAAAACTCCGACTACGCCACCCCGGGACTTACACCCAGGGAAATAATCCTTACACCCAAAAAGGCGGTAAGGCACACAAGTTCATTCCTCAGAACAAGAGCAATGAGCAGGAGACGTGGGTATAATACAAAAATATAAGATTTATTTTCACAACCTTCGTTGAGGTAGGAGAATGACTTAAAACAGGCATAGACTGATGTTACTCCACACACAGCTCTCTTACACTCCAACCATAAAAGACACAAAACAGATGATCTTAAAACATCACATTATCACACAACACAAAATTATACAAAAGTACAAAACGACTGTAGAAAAGAAAATATAATTTCCACAAATACAATGACTGGCAACAGTTAACATAACAAATAAAAATACAAAACATCAACTTACAGGGCTGAGGTTCCCACAGGAGTGATCACTGGCGCAAATTATCAAAAAGCACTCACACACCACACCGTGAGTTCAGAGCACACACACTCATACACAGCAAAAATGTGTAGCACGGCAACCATCGACACTGTACCACCACCATTACAAGATCCTTTGCCCGTGGAAACCCCCAGCCCCTGAAAGTAAAGCAACACACACCAATAAATGGCAAATGAGCTACACAGAAGAAATCATACGGCGCGAACACAAAGTCCATACGCCAGCTTCAATGTCCTCCACTGAGAAATAGAACTTTTGCGGTAAAACTTAGAAACCAGACAGTGTACAGTCCATGGTATCACGGTAAAGATAGTGACGTCGTTTCAGTGGTACGACACAGCAGCGCGAAAATCAAACTGCAGCAATGGAGGAAGCACGGCGTAGAACAAAAGGGAGAATCCAAACAGTGGCATCACCTCAGACACATTACAGTTTACAGCACAGGTTTACCAACATCGGTAAACAACAGCTAACTGAGGGTAAACAGTCATTTAACCCACTCAAGTACAGGAGGGCACCAGCACGATAGACAAACGCTCTGTCGCTATCGTTGCGAACACCAAGGGGGAAAGCCGGACATGACGCATCTCGGGCAGCAGCCAATCGCCGCTTAAAAGGGGACTGCCACTCCCTAATAGGTTGTGATAACTGTCAATCACAGCTCACCTAATCCTGCTACAATCCACCCCAAGTTTCTGCAACGTCGCCCCGACGGTGAACAAAACAAAACCCACCTCAGGGTGCTCAGCCCCAAGGTCGGAAAAAGGCACAACCTTTACGATCCACTCTGCAAGACAGAAAAGCTGTGCCCGCTGATTAAAGGAAGTGGTATCAGTTGGAGTACTGACCTGACATACTCTCCAATGACAGATGACTACAACAAGAGCTTCCTCAAGTGCAATAAAATGTAGCAGATGGTTTCACTCTAAACTCTGAGGGACCCCATCTGAAAATAACTAACCGGGGGGTACGTCTCCTACCAATCAAACTCATCGGATGGTTCCACCTCACTCGGAGGGACCTCATCCGACAACGAATGACATGGGACCGATTAGCACCTCCAACCACAACACAGAACTGACTGATACGGGGAACACGTCTCCTGCATAGTAAAATTCATCAGATGATTCCACCTCAAACTCTGAGGGACCCCATCTGAAAATGACTGACCTGGGGGGGGGGTACATCTCCTACCAATAAACTCGTCAGATGGTTCCACCTCAGACTCTGAGGGACCCCATCTGACCACAAATGACATGGGACCGATTTGTACCTCCCCATCCCTTCATAAAACTGACATAGGTGTACATCTCCTATAATATAAAATTCATAAGATGGTTCCACCTCAACCTCTGAGGGACCCCATCTGAATATGACTAACCTGGGGGGGTACATCTCCTACCAATAAACTTATCAGATGGTTCCACCCCAGACTCTGAGGGACCCCAAATGACATGGGACCGATTCGTACCTCCCCAACCCTTCGTAAAATTGAAGTCACAGGCAAATACCACCTCAGTAATACCCTACCTTCAGACACAACAGAACAGTACAGATCATACAAAATGATTACGAGCACAACAACCAATTTTATGGTGCCTTTAATGATACGCCATGCCCGACGTGCCCAAATGGTCACAACATGCCCATAAAAACCCAACTGGCCCTCTACTCAATACATTCAGATTCCCCCTCTTGTTCTTAACCCAATAACACATTTTACCTCTACGGAGCCTCTAAATGTATTAACCTGTGTGATTCGTCCTCCGTTCCTAGAACCAAGGACCACTTACCGCAAACGATCGGACCACGCAAGCCCAGCAACAAATTGTGCTGGGATTCCAACACGAAAACTGCCGCTGTCTGGTTCCTACAAGACATAAACAAAAAAACACACCCACATACACATAAATAAAAAAAACAATACCCACGTCTCTGCACTCAAAATTCGAGGATCCTGCCGACTACGCCAAGATGTGGCATGACGAGGGGGTTGGGGGATAGCTTCGTGACGAAAGCAAAGATTTTGCATAAAACTCCGACTACGCCACCCCGGGACTTACACCCAGGGAAATAATCCTTACACCCAAAAAGGCGGTAAGGCACACAAGTTCATTCCTCAGAACAAGAGCAATGAGCAGGAGACGTGGGTATAATACAAAAATATAAGATTTATTTTCACAACCTTCGTTGAGGTAGGAGAATGACTTAAAACAGGCATAGACTGATGTTACTCCACACACAGCTCTCTTACACTCCAACCATAAAAGACACAAAACAGATGATCTTAAAACATCACATTATCACACAACACAAAATTATACAAAAGTACAAAACGACTGTAGAAAAGAAAATATAATTTCCACAAATACAATGACTGGCAACAGTTAACATAACAAATAAAAATACAAAACATCAACTTACAGGGCTGAGGTTCCCACAGGAGTGATCACTGGCGCAAATTATCAAAAAGCACTCACACACCACACCGTGAGTTCAGAGCACACACACTCATACACAGCAAAAATGTGTAGCACGGCAACCATCGACACTGTACCACCACCATTACAAGATCCTTTGCCCGTGGAAACCCCCAGCCCCTGAAAGTAAAGCAACACACACCAATAAATGGCAAATGAGCTACACAGAAGAAATCATACGGCGCGAACACAAAGTCCATACGCCAGCTTCAATGTCCTCCACTGAGAAATAGAACTTTTGCGGTAAAACTTAGAAACCAGACAGTGTACAGTCCATGGTATCACGGTAAAGATAGTGACGTCGTTTCAGTGGTACGACACAGCAGCGCGAAAATCAAACTGCAGCAATGGAGGAAGCACGGCGTAGAACAAAAGGGAGAATCCAAACAGTGGCATCACCTCAGACACATTACAGTTTACAGCACAGGTTTACCAACATCGGTAAACAACAGCTAACTGAGGGTAAACAGTCATTTAACCCACTCAAGTACAGGAGGGCACCAGCACGATAGACAAACGCTCTGTCGCTATCGTTGCGAACACCAAGGGGGAAAGCCGGACATGACGCATCTCGGGCAGCAGCCAATCGCCGCTTAAAAGGGGACTGCCACTCCCTAATAGGTTGTGATAACTGTCAATCACAGCTCACCTAATCCTGCTACAATCCACCCCAAGTTTCTGCAACGTCGCCCCGACGGTGAACAAAACAAAACCCACCTCAGGGTGCTCAGCCCCAAGGTCGGAAAAAGGCACAACCTTTACGATCCACTCTGCAAGACAGAAAAGCTGTGCCCGCTGATTAAAGGAAGTGGTATCAGTTGGAGTACTGACCTGACATACTCTCCAATGACAGATGACTACAACAAGAGCTTCCTCAAGTGCAATAAAATGTAGCAGATGGTTTCACTCTAAACTCTGAGGGACCCCATCTGAAAATAACTAACCGGGGGGTACGTCTCCTACCAATCAAACTCATCGGATGGTTCCACCTCACTCGGAGGGACCTCATCCGACAACGAATGACATGGGACCGATTAGCACCTCCAACCACAACACAGAACTGACTGATACGGGGAACACGTCTCCTGCATAGTAAAATTCATCAGATGATTCCACCTCAAACTCTGAGGGACCCCATCTGAAAATGACTGACCTGGGGGGGGGGTACATCTCCTACCAATAAACTCGTCAGATGGTTCCACCTCAGACTCTGAGGGACCCCATCTGACCACAAATGACATGGGACCGATTTGTACCTCCCCATCCCTTCATAAAACTGACATAGGTGTACATCTCCTATAATATAAAATTCATAAGATGGTTCCACCTCAACCTCTGAGGGACCCCATCTGAATATGACTAACCTGGGGGGGTACATCTCCTACCAATAAACTTATCAGATGGTTCCACCCCAGACTCTGAGGGACCCCAAATGACATGGGACCGATTCGTACCTCCCCAACCCTTCGTAAAATTGAAGTCACAGGCAAATACCACCTCAGTAATACCCTACCTTCAGACACAACAGAACAGTACAGATCATACAAAATGATTACGAGCACAACAACCAATTTTATGGTGCCTTTAATGATACGCCATGCCCGACGTGCCCAAATGGTCACAACATGCCCATAAAAACCCAACTGGCCCTCTACTCAATACATTCAGATTCCCCCTCTTGTTCTTAACCCAATAACACATTTTACCTCTACGGAGCCTCTAAATGTATTAACCTGTGTGATTCGTCCTCCGTTCCTAGAACCAAGGACCACTTACCGCAAACGATCGGACCACGCAAGCCCAGCAACAAATTGTGCTGGGATTCCAACACGAAAACTGCCGCTGTCTGGTTCCTACAAGACATAAACAAAAAAACACACCCACATACACATAAATAAAAAAAACAATACCCACGTCTCTGCACTCAAAATTCGAGGATCCTGCCGACTACGCCAAGATGTGGCATGACGAGGGGGTTGGGGGATAGCTTCGTGACGAAAGCAAAGATTTTGCATAAAACTCCGACTACGCCACCCCGGGACTTACACCCAGGGAAATAATCCTTACACCCAAAAAGGCGGTAAGGCACACAAGTTCATTCCTCAGAACAAGAGCAATGAGCAGGAGACGTGGGTATAATACAAAAATATAAGATTTATTTTCACAACCTTCGTTGAGGTAGGAGAATGACTTAAAACAGGCATAGACTGATGTTACTCCACACACAGCTCTCTTACACTCCAACCATAAAAGACACAAAACAGATGATCTTAAAACATCACATTATCACACAACACAAAATTATACAAAAGTACAAAACGACTGTAGAAAAGAAAATATAATTTCCACAAATACAATGACTGGCAACAGTTAACATAACAAATAAAAATACAAAACATCAACTTACAGGGCTGAGGTTCCCACAGGAGTGATCACTGGCGCAAATTATCAAAAAGCACTCACACACCACACCGTGAGTTCAGAGCACACACACTCATACACAGCAAAAATGTGTAGCACGGCAACCATCGACACTGTACCACCACCATTACAAGATCCTTTGCCCGTGGAAACCCCCAGCCCCTGAAAGTAAAGCAACACACACCAATAAATGGCAAATGAGCTACACAGAAGAAATCATACGGCGCGAACACAAAGTCCATACGCCAGCTTCAATGTCCTCCACTGAGAAATAGAACTTTTGCGGTAAAACTTAGAAACCAGACAGTGTACAGTCCATGGTATCACGGTAAAGATAGTGACGTCGTTTCAGTGGTACGACACAGCAGCGCGAAAATCAAACTGCAGCAATGGAGGAAGCACGGCGTAGAACAAAAGGGAGAATCCAAACAGTGGCATCACCTCAGACACATTACAGTTTACAGCACAGGTTTACCAACATCGGTAAACAACAGCTAACTGAGGGTAAACAGTCATTTAACCCACTCAAGTACAGGAGGGCACCAGCACGATAGACAAACGCTCTGTCGCTATCGTTGCGAACACCAAGGGGGAAAGCCGGACATGACGCATCTCGGGCAGCAGCCAATCGCCGCTTAAAAGGGGACTGCCACTCCCTAATAGGTTGTGATAACTGTCAATCACAGCTCACCTAATCCTGCTACAATCCACCCCAAGTTTCTGCAACGTCGCCCCGACGGTGAACAAAACAAAACCCACCTCAGGGTGCTCAGCCCCAAGGTCGGAAAAAGGCACAACCTTTACGATCCACTCTGCAAGACAGAAAAGCTGTGCCCGCTGATTAAAGGAAGTGGTATCAGTTGGAGTACTGACCTGACATACTCTCCAATGACAGATGACTACAACAAGAGCTTCCTCAAGTGCAATAAAATGTAGCAGATGGTTTCACTCTAAACTCTGAGGGACCCCATCTGAAAATAACTAACCGGGGGGTACGTCTCCTACCAATCAAACTCATCGGATGGTTCCACCTCACTCGGAGGGACCTCATCCGACAACGAATGACATGGGACCGATTAGCACCTCCAACCACAACACAGAACTGACTGATACGGGGAACACGTCTCCTGCATAGTAAAATTCATCAGATGATTCCACCTCAAACTCTGAGGGACCCCATCTGAAAATGACTGACCTGGGGGGGGGGTACATCTCCTACCAATAAACTCGTCAGATGGTTCCACCTCAGACTCTGAGGGACCCCATCTGACCACAAATGACATGGGACCGATTTGTACCTCCCCATCCCTTCATAAAACTGACATAGGTGTACATCTCCTATAATATAAAATTCATAAGATGGTTCCACCTCAACCTCTGAGGGACCCCATCTGAATATGACTAACCTGGGGGGGTACATCTCCTACCAATAAACTTATCAGATGGTTCCACCCCAGACTCTGAGGGACCCCAAATGACATGGGACCGATTCGTACCTCCCCAACCCTTCGTAAAATTGAAGTCACAGGCAAATACCACCTCAGTAATACCCTACCTTCAGACACAACAGAACAGTACAGATCATACAAAATGATTACGAGCACAACAACCAATTTTATGGTGCCTTTAATGATACGCCATGCCCGACGTGCCCAAATGGTCACAACATGCCCATAAAAACCCAACTGGCCCTCTACTCAATACATTCAGATTCCCCCTCTTGTTCTTAACCCAATAACACATTTTACCTCTACGGAGCCTCTAAATGTATTAACCTGTGTGATTCGTCCTCCGTTCCTAGAACCAAGGACCACTTACCGCAAACGATCGGACCACGCAAGCCCAGCAACAAATTGTGCTGGGATTCCAACACGAAAACTGCCGCTGTCTGGTTCCTACAAGACATAAACAAAAAAACACACCCACATACACATAAATAAAAAAAACAATACCCACGTCTCTGCACTCAAAATTCGAGGATCCTGCCGACTACGCCAAGATGTGGCATGACGAGGGGGTTGGGGGATAGCTTCGTGACGAAAGCAAAGATTTTGCATAAAACTCCGACTACGCCACCCCGGGACTTACACCCAGGGAAATAATCCTTACACCCAAAAAGGCGGTAAGGCACACAAGTTCATTCCTCAGAACAAGAGCAATGAGCAGGAGACGTGGGTATAATACAAAAATATAAGATTTATTTTCACAACCTTCGTTGAGGTAGGAGAATGACTTAAAACAGGCATAGACTGATGTTACTCCACACACAGCTCTCTTACACTCCAACCATAAAAGACACAAAACAGATGATCTTAAAACATCACATTATCACACAACACAAAATTATACAAAAGTACAAAACGACTGTAGAAAAGAAAATATAATTTCCACAAATACAATGACTGGCAACAGTTAACATAACAAATAAAAATACAAAACATCAACTTACAGGGCTGAGGTTCCCACAGGAGTGATCACTGGCGCAAATTATCAAAAAGCACTCACACACCACACCGTGAGTTCAGAGCACACACACTCATACACAGCAAAAATGTGTAGCACGGCAACCATCGACACTGTACCACCACCATTACAAGATCCTTTGCCCGTGGAAACCCCCAGCCCCTGAAAGTAAAGCAACACACACCAATAAATGGCAAATGAGCTACACAGAAGAAATCATACGGCGCGAACACAAAGTCCATACGCCAGCTTCAATGTCCTCCACTGAGAAATAGAACTTTTGCGGTAAAACTTAGAAACCAGACAGTGTACAGTCCATGGTATCACGGTAAAGATAGTGACGTCGTTTCAGTGGTACGACACAGCAGCGCGAAAATCAAACTGCAGCAATGGAGGAAGCACGGCGTAGAACAAAAGGGAGAATCCAAACAGTGGCATCACCTCAGACACATTACAGTTTACAGCACAGGTTTACCAACATCGGTAAACAACAGCTAACTGAGGGTAAACAGTCATTTAACCCACTCAAGTACAGGAGGGCACCAGCACGATAGACAAACGCTCTGTCGCTATCGTTGCGAACACCAAGGGGGAAAGCCGGACATGACGCATCTCGGGCAGCAGCCAATCGCCGCTTAAAAGGGGACTGCCACTCCCTAATAGGTTGTGATAACTGTCAATCACAGCTCACCTAATCCTGCTACATATATTTTTCTACAGGATTACAAATGTTTAAATTAAAGTTGTCTAGATAATTGTATTATTATGAAATGTCTACGTTTGATAGGTACACTGTAAAAAAAATTAAAGGCAGCATTTTTTGTCAAATCAGCATATATTTAACATTAAGTTAAACAACTTTAACTAGTTGACATAACTTATAAAAACTATTATGTTGAATTGACTTCCAAAATCAATTTTTTTAACTTTGCAAAACTTTGCATTTTTTTACAGTGCAGAAGAATGTCATTGTGCATAAGACAATAAAAGCTTTGAATCTGAACCTGATGTGATTCCTGAATGTATTTTTTGACTGGATAATAAGTCTTTCACTTCCTTTAACCTGCAAATACCCTGGGGTTTGTTCTTCTCTTATGAATGACTGATTAACACTTCTATTCCCAGCAGTATGTGGGAGTGAACATTTCAATCATTAAATGGCTTAAAGTATGGGGACAAAAATGCAGAGGACTTTATTTTACTACTATGATTATTATTATACACTTTAAAATCTAATGTTGAAAAAGTCTTGTTGCCATGGTGACACATTTTTATCTCCATAAGTTTACCTGAAGTCATACCAAAATTAGCTATATTCAGGTGTATGAGCATTGTTTGAGTCTTCTGTAGTGTTTGATGTGTGCGTCCCTCTAGAGCAGGGGTGGGGAACCCTGGTCCTGGAGGGCCATTGTCCTGCAGAGTTTTGTTCCAACCCTAATTAAACACAAAAACGACCAAAACGACCCAAGAAAATAACTCTAGTTTTTAGACCAAAAATATTGAATTTAAGTAATTTTGTGCATAAAACAAGCAAAAAAAATCTGCAAATGGGGTAAGCAAATTTTTCTTGAATTATTCTTGAATTTAGTGTTTAAAAAAAATGTTCAAGCTTTTTTGCTTACCCCATTGGCAGATTTTTTTGCTTGTTTTATGCACAAAATCACTTAAATTCAATATTTTTGGTTTAAAAACTAGACTTATTTTCTTGGGTCGTTTTGCTCATCAAGAAAAAGCATCTTCATTTCAGTAAAAATATCTAAAAATTATTAAAACAAGCCAAAAATACTAAGAATTGTTTTTCTTAAATCATTTTTTTGCAGTGTATGAGCTGTATCTAACATTGACCTCTAGTGGCAGAACTTGGTATCGCAGTCAATTGCATACGTTTATCTCTTAGATTATTACATTTGCACTTTTTTATTTATTTAAGAACTTTTATCGGCAAATGCAAATTTTGAACTTAATTTTTTTGTAGTTACACTGCAAAAAAAGATTTTCAAGAAAAATAATTCTTAGTATTTTTGTTTCGTTTTCAATAAAAATATCTAAAAATTCTTAAATTAAGATGCTTTTTCTTGATGAGCAAAACGACCCAAGAAAATAAGTTTAGTTTATTAGACCAAAATTTAAGTGATTTTGTGCATAAAACAAGCAAAAAAAAAAAAAAATGCTTACCTCATTGGCAGATTTTTTGCTTATTTTATGCACAAAACCACTTAAATTTGATATTTTTGGTCTAAAAACTAGACTTATTTTCTTGGGTCGTTTTGCATATCAAGAAAACGCATCTTAAATTTAAGAATTTTTAGATATTTTTACTGAAAACAAGACAACAATACTAAGATTTTTTTTAAACAAACAAACAAACAAACAAACAAACAAACAAACAAACAAACAAACAAACAAACATCAGAATAACATTTGTTAGACTAATAAGCTAACCAAAATGCATTTTAGACTAAATTATAAATAAAATCAATTACCACAGAAACATTTAAGATTTTGTATTTTTATTTTAAAACAGCCATTTACAAATAACTTTGTAACAGCAAACATTTTACATTCAAAAACGAGCAAACAATTGTCTAGGGGGGAAAAGATACGCGAAATAGACTTCTAATCACAGAGATACAGTGAAAATAGCTAGCAGAGACAAACTGTGTTAAGAGGCGTAATTGAAAAGCAATGTGCATTCAATTTTAAAAAAGTATAAAACTAAAAATTCCCTTAAACAGATAAGGGAAAAAATCCTGCACCTATTTTAAGTCTTTTTTAATGTTAAATTCAGTGCAAAGGAATAAAACATGTGATTGCCAGAACAGAAAGAAAGTCCCTTAAAACTGATGCAGTTTTTCTCTTGCTATTTAATTCTACGTCAATCGGTGCAGCGCCGGCACTGTACGACAGCTCTACAATTTCATTATCTAACAAGAGGGGGAGACATTGTGCCAATCCACCTCAGCTTTCCTTGCTAACTCATCTGAGATCAGCATTTCTGAACACTGAAAATATATCTAAAAGGCCATATTTCATACATGTATAAAGCTACACAGTTTTGCAGCTCAGTCAGGTGTTTATGTATAACTTTAGGGACCCTATGTATTTAGATAACATATGTTCATTTAAATTTAAATTTGTTCCTTCGCGGTTTAGGCAGTCTTTACTTCATTAAGTTGTGCACATGGGGTTTCTATAAATATATATCTATTAGTTTCCTTTCTTGACTAAACTATGTACATCCTAGGCAAAACGATGCGAACTGCAAGTAGTTTGGATGAGTATACACTTCCTTCATCTTAACTATTAACACGTACCTGTGCACTAACGCCCATAAAACAAGAGAAGTCAGGCAGAACTTTGAAACGCCTGAATTCGATCTGCGGAAGCGGTTGCAAGCGTGATACTGACCGTGGTACAAAACTCATCACGTGTGTCCGCGTGGTAGGACACAGTAAAAAAAATAATAAGTACAAATGTAGAAATGTCTTAGTTACAGACGGACTCTGTGTGGCATCACTGAATCTCATCCAGCCTATCTGCTTGAAAAGAGCCGGAGGTGTGAACATCTCTCAGTCATGATAAATGTTTTAGAAAACACTTGAGAAGATATTGTTAACAGGTATAAATAATATGCAATTACAAAATATAAATAAATATGTCACTTATTTAAAATATAAATAAGGAAAGATGCCATTGTTGCCACGCACAAAGAAGAATAAGAACAGATTTTGGAATTCAACTTTCAGCAAATGACATGGGGCGGAGGCATACAATATTTTTTGTAACAACCATGACATTAAAACGAAACCTTACGTGTATGTCTGAATTATTCCACTACCGAGTCGTCTGTAGTTTGCAGTCATGAAGTGTTTTTGTTCATTCATCAGTGAATTAGGGCATGTAGTGTAAAGACAAGCCTTGTCCAAATCTTCAGCTTGTGCTTGATATTTGACAATTATTGTGCCCTACATGGTCACGATAAACACAACAGCGTCCAACTATTTACACTAACTCATATAAACTTGAACATTTGGCAAAAACCAAAAGCATGTAGTCTTTTGGACCAACCTGTAGTTTAAAAGCCTGAGGGCTAAGGCACCAAATACTTCTAGCATGCACAGCGCCCTCTTCTGTTAGCCAGTGTAAATCCTCAAAGTGTCCAGTGTTGGCTTTTAAACCCACTGCTACAGAGAAAGAAATCTCCATGGTTGGCACTTGAGATCCATTAAAGGAAGATTATGCCACAAGAGGTTTTTTAACGGTTATAAAGTCTTCACTCGGATCTGTAAAAGCCTTTATCTAAAGCTTTAGAGACTATTTGTTCGGCTGAATATCTCTGATTCAGGTCCAGCAGAGACTGAAGTAAGGTGTTGATGTCCGCTCGAAGCCCCTCCTTCTGCATCCAAACTTGCAGAAGGTTGTAGACTTTGTCTTCGGGATTCTGCGTCTCGGCCATCTTGATCGAGTTGTCGCTCACGCCGATGCTACGGAAGAACTTGTTGAGGATCCGAACGTCAAGGGCGTCGAAAAGGTCGAAGCTCTTCCTCAGAGACTCCTCCTCACCTATTAAAGCCAAAGAGATGAAACGTTAAAATTGGTTTAATGGAATATGCACTGGAAATTAATTGGGAATCAGGAAGCTTTGGATTTCTTACGTGCAATTAAAAATGTAATATTCATTTAAGATTAAGCTAGCTCTTTGGCTCCTAAATCACTTAATTGGATTCAGTCATGAAAGGACAAAAAGAAACCAAAAACTTTTGCTGGGTTGTACAATGTCTAGTAAAAAGGTCCCTACACTGCAAAAAATGATTCTCAAGAAAAAACATTCTTAGTATTTTTGCTTGATTTCAGCAAAAAAAAAAAAAAAAAAAAAATTTCTTAAAGGTGCTATTTATTGATGAGCAAAACGACCCAACCAGTTTTTAGACCGAAGATATCACATTTAAGTGATTTTGTGCATAAAACAAGCAAAAAAAATCGGCCAGTGGGATAAGCAAAAAAATCTTGAACATTTTTCTTAAACACTAAATTCAAGAAAAATTCAAGAAAAATTTGTTTACCCCATTGGCAGATTTTTTTTTGCTTTTTTATGCACAAAATCACTTAAATTGGATATTTTTGGTCTAAAAACTAAACTTATTTTCTTCGGACTTTCTTACTTAGTATTTTTGTCTTGTTTTCAAATATCTAAAAATTCTTAAATCAAGATGTATTTTCTTGATGAGCAAATGACCTAAGAAAATAACTGTAGTTTTTAGGCAAACATATCAAATTTAAGCTAATTTTTGCCTAAAACAAGCAAAAAAATCTGCCAATGGAATAAGACATTTTTTGCTGATTTTTTTTCTTGTAATAAGTAAATTCAAGAAAAAATGTCTTTTTCCATTGGCAGATTTTTTCTGACTTCTTTCTGACTTTCTGTATTTTTGTCTTGTTTTCAGTTAAAATATCTAAAAATTCTTAAATTAAGATGTATTTTCTTGATGAGCAAAATCACCTAGGAAAATAAGTCTAGTTGTAGACAAAAAATATAAACTTTGGGTAAAATAGTGCTTAAACAAGCAAAAAATCTGCCAATGAATTTTTTTTGCTTTTTTAAGCACAAATTTTATATTTTAGTCTAAAAACTTAGACTTATTTTCTTAGGTCATTTTGCTCAAGAAAATACATCTTTAAGAATTTTTATTTGTACTGAAAAAAGACAAAAATACTAAGTAAGAAAGTGTATTTTTATGTTTACAGTAAAAATATCTAAAATATTTTCTTGATGAGCAAAATGAAAATGTGTAGTTATTAGACAAAAAATATACAATTTAAGTGAATTTGTGCTTAAAATAAGCAAAAATAAGGAGAAATGTTTTCTTGAATTAAGTGGTTAAGAAAAAAGTAAACTTATTTCAAGATTTTTTTTCCTCACCCCATTGACAGATATGTTTGCTTGTTTTAAGCACAAATTCACTTAAATTGTATATTTATTGTCTAAAAACTAGACTTATTTTCTTAAGTCATTTTGCTCAAGGCAATACATCTTAGTTTAACAATATTTGTACTGAAAACAAGACAAAAATACAAAAAAAAGAAAATTAAGAAAGGCATTTTTTGCAGAGCACTAGATATTAGTGTATTAGTACCTTAAAGGTACATTTTGGTACCAAATGTATACATATCTGTACCTAAATGGTATATATTAGGACCTTTTTGAGGGGTGCCGCCCCAGTGACAGCTAGGACCATTTTAACAATTTTCTTCTGGCAGTGTACTTCGATTTAACTTTGGTTTAGGTGATTTTGAATTGTTTGTAAAAGCTTTAAATAAAAATATTGAATCTTACCAAGAAGAGGAACAAGCTTTCTGAGTGGACCATCATCCTACAGATAAAGAAAACATCAATCATTATTATGCTGCATTTCTCTGTTTAAACTGTATGGGGGCGTTCACACCAGAGGCGAATTTTCCGAAGCTGGTTTCTGTCATTTACTGTAGTTTTTATCACGCTGATTTAATTCAAATTTGTTTTTAAAATAAGTTTGTTTTTTAGTTAGCTATGTAATCCTATAAAAACGGTGGTGTGACATCATGATTGACAGCTGTGATATGTGCATTCTGCGAGGGCGGGGCCTTGATTTCATGGCTTTACTTCCTGCTCACTACTGTGCAGGACTGGTCCCGAAATCGCTCAAGATGACTCAAGATGTCAGGCCATATCGGGACCCTGGCGGCTTCACTTTTTACCAATGGAAGAGAGTGAATGGACGTTGTCCATCTTTTTTCTACAGCCTATGGGTGGCACATATGATTGAAAAATCAGGACTTTGGTGGATATTCGTGCCACTTTAACTAATCAGGAGCTTGCTCTAGTAGTGATGTGATTACGACGTAGCAAGCGCAGGCAAAACAATGGAGGACAAATTGTCATCACTACATATGTACACCCGGAGCTGTATGATGCATCTTTTTCGTAATATATACACACACTAACAAACTAGCTAAACTAGGCAAATTGAGAGTTTTCGCGTCTGAATTTCCTGCGCGAATGGCGAAAGTTAACATAAAAGTTAACTATTCAAGTATCACAATACACGCAAATATTGTGATTTATTCGTTTCATTCGCGTCTGGTGTGAAAGCACAGTATGAAAGGACCTTATTCTTACTAACCTGTGAACACGTCTCTGTTTCCCTCATTGGCTGTCTTTGGGCTGGAGGGCTTGGCTGAGGTGAGTCCCCATTACACATGTTTAGAGGGATGGCAGACAGGCTCGTTTGGGAAGAGCTGGTCGTGTTTGGCAAGCTGTCGCCCAATCCCCGATCATCATCTTCCACGGGCATGCTCTTGCTCGTTTCCTGGGTTTCTTGAGACAACAATGGGCGGGACTCTGGACGTTCCACCTCCGTTCTCTCTAGTCCAGCATTGCGGCTGTTCTCTTGCTCCTCATCGGATTTTGGGCACACAACATCCTGAGTGATGTGAAAAGCAAACGATTAAAATCACACAATTACAGCTGAAAGTTTAGAGGGTAAAATAAAAAACTAATAAAATTTAATATGGCACAGCATGACACTTACGATTGGAACCTTCACCTCATTCAAATCAGCAGTTTCTGAAACAAAGATGACAATAAAAAATGACATTTATATTTTAATACTATTCGAATGTAATTCTCAAGGTGAATTTTTTTTGTTAAAAAAATCTTGTTACAAAAAAGTTTTTGGAATGTCTTTGACAGAGAAAAATATTTTTGACATACCACTTTGTCTACGTTGGCGCTTTTTCCAGATAAACCAAAGTAGGAGCACGACCAGAAGCACCAAGATCAACAACGGTACAACAACGACTAAAGAAAACCAGAAAAACTAATTTAATCCTTCGGTTCTGTAGCTAATATCTAAAATTATTTATCAATGATATGGGCACTTATATTAGGTTTCATTTATATGCATTACTAAAACACAAGTGCTTGCCTGCAACTATAGGCCCACTGTCACTGGACGGCGTTGGCTGGCCCGATGGTTCTTCCGTTGGACCTATAGTCCGTTTCCTGCACTTTGCATTGGACGTGGCTGTGCATTTGCTCACTACTTCCTCATCATCTTTGCACCTGCAAAACCAAAGACATAAGGACTTTTAAAAGGGTGTGAAGGGTGAAGACTTTAAATCTGAATTTTTAAATGACTGTCATTATGAATAGCACGGTAAAGGCCCAAGGGGGTGATTCAGTGGACAGGAAATCTGAGTCATTGGCTGATCTAAGGTGGGGGGCTTAAGGGTTAAAGGGACACTCCACTTTTTAAAAAAATATGCTCAATTTCCAGCTTCCCTAGAGTTAAACATTTGAATCTAACCGTTTTGGAATACATGTAGCCGATTTCCGGGTCTGGCGCTAGCACTTTTAGCATAGCTTAGCACAATCCATTGAATCTGATTTGACCATTAGCATCGCGCAAAAAAAATAACCAAAAGAGTTTCGATATTTTTCCCAATTTAAAACTTGACTCTTCTATAGTTACATCGTGTACTAAGACCGCCAGAAAATTAAAAGTTGTGATTTTCTAGGCAGATATGGCTAGGAACTATACTCTCATTCTGGCGTAATAATTAAGGACTTTGCTGCTGTAACATGGCTGCAGCAGGCGTAGTGATATTACGCACTGCCCGAAAATAGTCTCCTTGGTTAGCAATAGTACACGATGTAACTACAGAAGACTCAGGTTTTAAATAGGAAAAATTTCAAAACTCTTTGGTTATTTTTGAGCGCGATGCTAATGGTCTAATCAGATTTAATGGATTGTGCTAAGCTATGCTAAAAGTGCTAGCGCCAGACCCGGAAATCGGCTAAATGTATTCCAAAACGGTTAGATTCAAATGTTTAACTCTGGGGAGCTGGTAAATGAGCATATTTTCAAAAAAGTGGATTGTCCCTTTAAGAGGACTGCAACTGGGAGTGTCCGATTTGTCGGTCGATGGGAACGGCGTATTGCAGAACTCACTCTTTGCACTTCTTGCACACTTCGCATGGCTCGTCCGGCAAGCAGTAGAAACCACTCTTGCATTCACATTTGGTGTTGCTTGTGCTGGTGCAGTCTGCTACCACAATCTGATCTGAAATGAGAAGAGAAGAAGAGATAAGTGAGGGAGAAATGGGTGAAGGAATGAACGAGAAGTTGGACAAAAGCATCTGAGAAACTGAAAGACTGAAGAGCGCATGAATAAATTGATCCAGACTGTTTTACACCAAATCATTGTTATGAAAGACGTTTTTTGTGTAAAATTATTATTAAAACTTAATAAATACATAAAAAATGGTTGCAATGCACATCTGAAAGCAAAAACTCTAGTTATATTAAAAATTAATTCAGATTCAGAATAAATAACGATTTAATGTGTGACTGAATGCTTAGATCAATCAGAATCCAGATTTAATCTACATCAGATTCCAGAAAAAAGAATAACTTAAAATTGCTAATATTAGCTAAAAGGCGGTCTTAACTCGCACACCTCTGTGACTCAGCATGCAAAAGGGCGAAATTGGATGTGATTCATTGCCCCTCCTCATGCCACAAACAACACAGAAACTGAACAAGACACCACCTGACGCAGACACACCCAGTCATCATAAAACATCCACACACATAATCACTGCAAAAGTGCATACACGGGTAAATACGCACATTCACAAACTCATATGGCTAAAGAAAGAACACAGGAGTGGGGCCACACCTAGGCCGTGTAACGTTAGGAGATCAGATTCCCAGGAGTGATGTGTCCGGCACGGGAAACATTAGACTCGGCTCTATTCAGGGGCGCTCTGCTTATGTCCCCATCCTCATGTGAATCCTATGGGAGCCTTATTGTCTAAACGGGTGGGCGAGATTTTGTTTATGCAGGTTTGTGATGTTTACAACAGAATTTGGATCTGTGGACGATATTGTGGGAGAGAGGCTAAGTGTTTAGGTAAATCAAATGGTTTAATAAACGGTGAACGGGGCTGTCCAATCAAAATAAACAGAAAGTAAATGAATGGCTTTGATTTCATTGTAACCAGATACAGACTAAATAGCTTTGCAGAAGAACGGGCCGTCACAGTGAAGCTTTCTGTGATGACTTCAATGTGCTTCAGACGTCCCGTCCTGTTTGCGGCTCACAGCGTGCCAAAGTTTTTCCATTTTTCGTAAAGGAGAGCCTGAATTTTCAAAAGCAAAGAATGGCGAAGCTAACACATAATCAGTTTATGAAAGCTTGTTTTGTCTAGTCTACTGTAATTTCTTGTGCCGAGGTTAATTGTTTTTGTCCAGTAGTCACTATGATGCGTTATTGCTTTCCCAGCATGCCGAAGACCATGTGTGTCCTATTATTCATTTGTATAAATTGTACATTCCTAAGTGCTCTGCTTTTCTTGAGCTCCAATGCAGACTAAAGATGGCCGTCTACTGGAAAACTTTGGATTTTGGATGTATCTCCAAGTGCCAGACACAGACTACACTAGGCACTTACTGTAGGTAAAACTTGTCACCATTTACTCGTTTCTAATCTGTATACAGAACACAAAATTATTTAGATTTTGCAGAATATCTAAACAATCAATGAATGTAAATGGTAAAGACAGCTCCCCATTCACATTCACTATACAGAAAAAGCAACTTGGATATTAAAACACAGATGGTAAATATCTGATGTGTGTTCTGCCAATGCAATAATTTTATACAGATTTGAAACGGCATTAAATCAAGTTTCATTTTTGAGTAACGTACGCCTTTAAACAGCAGGGGTCTCATTTATAAAACTGTGCATAGGATCCTTACTTAAAGTCTGCGTACACACAAAACCAAAAAATATTAAGACTTATAAAACAAAGCAACGTACCCTTTATAAATCAAAGATCACCTGCAAGTGTGCGCACATGAATCATCCTCAAATCCCACCCTGTAAGCCCATTCTCCTGTCAAATTAGTTTTTTATAAACAACCTTTGTGTGGGAACTGGCGTATGCACGTTCCCAGACCTGTTTTGTGCGTACCCCCACTTTATAAATGAGACCCCAGAACTGGCACTTTTTTAAGCAATAACCGGAGTTGATTTTTGAGAGCATTACCCCTGTGGCACTGGCTGCACTGCAGACACTGCTCCATGCCCGTAGGGTGTTCAGCATACGTGCCCTGCTTACATGGGGTACATGTGCCCTTCTCCTGATCCGTAGTACACTTCTCACTCACATAAGTGCCTGCAAACAGAAAAGACAGTGTTAAACAAATTTCATAGGAGACATTAAAGGAAAACACCACCGTTTTTTTTATATTTTACTATGTTCTTACCTCAACTTAGATGAAGTAATACATAACCATCTTTTTTCAATGCATGCACTAATCTTTGTACAGGGCATTGTGAATGTGTTAGCATTTAGCCTAGCCCCATTCATTCCTTAGGATCCAAACAGGGATGAATTTAGAAGCCACCAAACACTTCCATGTTTTCCCTATTTAAAGACTGTTACATGAGTAGTTACACGAGTAAGTATTGGCAAAAAAAATAAACTTTTGTTTGGAGCCATAGGAATGAATGGGGCTAGGCTAAATGCTAACACATTCACAAAGCGCTGTACAATATTAAGAGTGCACACATTGAAAAAAGATAGGTTTGTATTAATTCTAAGTTGAGGTAAGAACATAGTGAAATATTTAAAAAACAGTGATTTTTCCCTTAAAAAGTGAAGAGTATATGAAAATGTAATTGTGAATAATCTATAATAAAATTATTCATCTTAATTTCTCATATAAAACTATAAAAATTGATTTTCAAAACTGTAGTTTTTGACTGTGGCTTAGACAATAAATGCAGATTAAAATAAATGTCATGGGTTAATTTACTTATTTACCATGTTTTGAATGAGCTATGTTTTCAGTACCGACCTTTCTTCTGTAAGTTCTCATCGTTTGACGTGAACTTCAGTGAAGAATCATCACTGCTTACTTACCAGCTTCACAGTTCTTGCAGCAGAAGCCATTGTGAGGATATTCGTGGTTCTCCATACAGTTCAGCTGTCTTGCTGTACGGTTCTGCTGCAGCTCTCCCATTGACGCGATCTCTGCTGCCCCATGAATCCCAAGGTTCAAAGCACAGAAGAGAACAACCTACAGGAGCAAGAGCAAAAAAGATCAGAGATTTTTCCTTTATGAACATCTTGCAAATTACATTTTTTCACCCAAAGCTTAGTAATAGAAAGTAACAAACCTGCTCACCACAGACTTTTTTAGTTATTTATGACATGTTCAATTTTTGGCCGTACACTTCATCCATATATAAGAAGGTTTGAAACCCTGGTTCGATTTAGTGATGTTAAACGACCGACATGGTCATAAGTTATTGCTCAGTAGTACCAGACATTTGACGTCTAGATACACATTCACACATTTGTGCCTCTATTGTTTAAAGTAACAGGACACCACTGAGAGCGTCTCCTCTTAAACGGATAATCAGTTGACATTAAAAGATAAGATGCTTCTTCAGGAGAAACACCAGGTTTGTACTTTCACATGGTTTCAATGCTCTCTCTCCCTTTCAAATACAGATGCAATAAGAGAGGAATCCTGCGTTCTCATAGCTGACCTTGTGTGAGCAATCTAGTATTTAATTCAAACCATCTGATGTGCACATCTGTAGAGCAAAGCAAATTAACAGAGTGGGAGAGAATCTCTTATCCCGGACCAGAACAAAACCATCTACCTTCACAAAGCTCACAACGCATGCAATGCATGACGCAAAACACATTTTATATTAAAATTACACAACTTAATGCATTAAGACAACATATTTTTGCTTAAAATGGACGCTCCCCTAGAGTTAAACATTTGATTCTTACCGTTTTGGAATCCATTGAGCCGATCGCCACTTCTAGCATAACCCATTGAATCCGATTAGACCATTAGCAATGCGCAAAAAAAATAACCAAAGAGTTTCAATATTTTTCCTATTTAAAACTTGACTCTTCCATAGTAACATTGTGTACTAAGATCGACAGAATTTAAAAAAAAAAATATTGCGATTTTCTAGGCAGATATGGCTAGGAACTAGTATGCTCATATTTTGGCGTTAATATCAAGGACTTTGCTGCCGTAACATGGCTGCAGGAGGCGCAAAAATATTAAGCTGTGCCCGAAAATAGTCCCCTGCTATTGAAAGGTACTACTTTTAGCATAGCTTAGCACAATCCATTGAATGTGATTAGACCATTAGCATCGTCTAGTGATATTACGCACTGCCAGAAAATAGCAGGGGACAATTTTTGTCTGCTGTGTAATATCATTGCACCTCCTGCAGCCATGTTGTGGCAGCAAATTCCTTGATTATTACGCCAGAATGAGAGTATAGTTCCTAACCATCTCTGCCTAGAAAATCGCAACTTTTAATTTTCCGTCTGTCTTAGTACACGATGAAACTACAAAAGTCTTTACTACAGAAGTTTTAAATAGAAAAAAATATCGAAACTCTTTGGATATTTTTGAGTGCGATGCTAATGGTCTAATCAGATTCAAGGGATTATGCTAAGCTATGCTAAAAGTGCTAGCACCAGACCCAGAGAGGAGCTGAATAGATTCCAAAATGGTAAAAAAATCTAATGTTTAACTATAGAGAAGCTGGAAAATAAGCATATTTTTGAAAAAGTGGATTGTCTCTTTAATATTTGTATTGTGTGGTAAAGAATAATAAATGTTAAAAATCGTTACTCATAATAAATCATGACACCTAAATCATTTATAGTAACAAAAACAACCTTGTCGTAAAGTTTAACCATAAGCACGTTAAAAAAACTTGATCTTTCAAGTAGCTAAACCATATGCTAATAAAATCCAATGGGTTTTAAAAATAAAAAAAGGCCTGTGTGTATCAGAGACCAGACCCATATGGGAAACGGCTGTTTCATAGATGTTCAAAGAAAACAAATGTGTGTGGGAGATAGAGAGGAAAGTAGAGACGAGTTACACACACGTTGTGTGTCAAAACTAAAGGGGAGGAAAGATATTTGGGGGTCACTGTGATCACATAGAGGGGGGTTTGTGTAAGAGAGGGAGTCAACAGCAGCTCTCTGTATGGGCTCTCTGCATGATGAGCGAGGGTCTTCAACTTCAGACGAGCACTTTATTCGGTCCCTGAGGCCTCCCTTCTTTCTTCTCCCTCTTTTCAGCGTGTCACAATGAGAAGGCCTCATTTACTGCATAACAACACACTTTAGAGCCACCACTTCAAATGTCCCACATTCTCACAGACACACAAAACCGCCGCCATACACCTTAACGGCAACTCGACACCGCTGGCTCCATCTATGGCCTACATTTCCCATTATCCTCAGAGACAAAAAGACAAAAGATAGTGAACTGGCCAATGACCAGCACTGGGAACATCGTTTATAGTACCGAACTGATGTTAAAAGAAACAATGGTAAACTTAACAAGTGCATTTATAATGTTAGGCAAGCTTTCTTGCACCTACAGCACTTTTAATACAACTATTTTTTTATTGAACTGTTGTTTGAACAGTTCCTTTAAGATTTTTATAAGCGAACGATATGAGTTTTTTGATGGCTGACGTGGATATTGAGAGATAGGGTTTAGAAAGCCGTCATGAGGCCGAAATAAATGTGAGTAGAGTACATTAGAGAAAATGGGTGAAACAAAACGAACAATTATTGCGAGTAATATTTACGAATATATCCCGCTACATAATTGAAACGTACTTAAATGCAATGCATCTCCTGAAGGCGCATGCCAGACCTTCGCATATAATGCACCGCCGGATTTTTGAAACCACACGTACTCGACAGTACACGCACACATTTCTGATTAAACATGAAATCGCAAAATTACTTGTGTCACGAGATTTTTCATGGAGGTAAAATGCTGGCCGTTTGGAGGTCGCATTTGTAGACTGCATACATCTTATAAATGGCTAACCCCTGCATACAATCACATACAATTTTTTATCCAATTTGCCTTCCAATGTATTAATTCCTTGCAATAAAAGTCACATAAAAAGTCAAAAAGTTGCAGCTGTATTAATTTCTAATTTATTCATCAATGTGAATTAAAGATCAAGTTTAGCACATTGTAATGTGTGATACATTATTGCATGCAGTGTGCTTTGACTATATACCGCACATTTTGGATGTATCTGCCCAACATCTGGGTATTCCATAAATATAGACCATTTGCATACTGTGCACAACGCATACTGCAGAGTAGTACAGAATAGTACTATGGTGGTAGTGTGATTCTGCCTTAGTCTTACTTTTCACATGCCGTAATGTTTACAAGTTTCTGCAATGAGGCTGATAAACTGTTACATAAAAAGTTTTAGCTGTTATGACAACACAATACGGATCAATCCAAGTAGAATAGCAACAGTGTTGCTAAAACAGACAGGCCACCAGCGGGAACATACAGCAAAGTAACAACAGATTGTTACTTGTAAACTAGTATCAAATACAGCTGAACAGCTGCGTTAAGTCACTGCAGAGCACAGGGGTATTAGGGAATATGCTGAAATGCAATACAGTGGCAACAGCCATAAGCCTGGCCAACTTTTAATATGGTCAAAATTGCGTATTTGCAGATGAACCAATCTTTAAAAGCTGAAATAAACAAACATCCCTCTAAACAAGAGAAAGAAAGAGAGAGAGAGACACTCATATTTGTGGTTAAAGATGTAATGTTTGGAACTTGCTGAAGTGTACAATGGTCTTCTTGTTGAAAGACAGGTCAAGTCGATCAGCCTTGAGGGTAATGAAAGTCACTGAGGGTCTACAGACAGTAAAACTCATCTTCAAGACAATGAAACTGCAAGAAGAGGTTGCATGGCTAACCCGACGTACGTGTGAGAGCCAAAGTGTGTGTGTTGGAGGGAAGTCTGAGACAAACTTTGGCTCCAGTGGAAGTCTCTGGATATCAGCCATGCCTTGTTGTTCTAAGGGAGTTTCCTGGATCGAGCAGCGCACTCGAGCTGCGTTCTCTCCTCGCTCGCGTCAGACTTTCCACAGACGTCCGCGCACACACACACACGCACAATCGCACCATTTAGACACAGCCGTCGGGAGGTGGGGTCAGAGAGCGCCGGCTATGAAGTGGTGGAGGAATCTGAAGAGAACGAGTGAAGCAAGAGAGATACAATAGACGGAGTGTGAGAGACAGACAGAGAGGGTAGACGCATAAGAGTTTGGGAAGAAAAGAAAAATGGAGAGTGAAGGATTTTTCGGACTCCACAATGACACTGGGGCCATTCAGGCGAGCGGAGCATTAAAACTCACGCTAATGATCTCAACACAACACACTTTCTCACACCCAAACACACACATTCCACAAAGTCTACAACTTTCCCAGACGGTGCAAGAAGTTCGTAGCGGGTGAAGCGTGAGCAACAGTTTGCAGCTAGCTGAAAAATTAAGAGTTGTGTTAATGTCCGACACCTGTTCCCTTATCCCCCCTAACACATGTACAACGTCACGCAAGCCCATCTGGGCCAAAGTTCACTAATCTGTCGATGACATCATTCAACAGACGAAGAATAGACCAATGACAGTGGAGCCGGTTTAAAAAACATCTATATTCCAGGAGCTCATTAAAAACCAGTCGAAACAACTTTCCTAACTGCATGTTAGACCTCTGTGCGAATCCTATGGAAACTCTGTACTCCTGTCTCCATAGCAACACTTCTGTTCACAAACAGGTGGTCTGGATTTCTTGGCATGGATTGGGAGATATGGGGGGGCATGGATGGGTGACATCACTTCCTGGTTGCACATTCCTGACCTGTGAATCACGAACTGTGAATGTCAGCTTTCACTAGAACTAACTTGTCAGCCTGACAGCGCCTAACTAAACTATGAACAAACAAAACAAAATCAGACGTAATGATTGGCTGTTTACCGAAAAGGGAAAAGATGTGCTGACGCACTTTAGTAGTTTTTCCAGCTTCTGTCGGCTTTGGTAAACAACAATGTGACTTCCTTGTTGTTTATAATGTTAGACAATTGTATCTTATTTTGCCAAGAGGGCTTTTTAAGTAATACTAGGACTAGACAAGCATTTATCTTAAGTTAAATTTAATTAAAAGTAATGTATTACTATAAAAATGTATAGGTAAAATAAAGTTTAAATATTTAAATCCAATTTAATAAAGAAGTAATCAGATCACAAAAAAATTAGAATAATCACTGTTGTAGCATCTTATACATTATATACATAGGGGCAGATTCCTGGACAGATTTTAGATTAATCAGGGTTTCCCGCAGCACTTTTCAGTTCGGGCGGCCCACCTAAGCTGGGATACCCTACCACCTTAACTAGGTCGTCCAAAAAAAAAATTCCACCAAACTACAACATGGCCAAAATGACAGAAAGACATGGTCCGTCACTGTCTGGAGGTTAATTAGCCTGTTGATAAAACATTTAATTCATTAATAATCTAGTATGTGTTCATTTTCTGTCATAGTTTCTTCAAAATTGAGTTTTATTTGAGTGTTTTAAATAAAATATTTTCATCATTGATTGCCACGCCCCCGGCCCGCCCACCTGCACAACCCTACCACCTTAACTAACAAATTTTCTGCGGGAAACCCTGTTAATCCAGGATTAGGCCTTAGTAAATTAAACAATAGTTTTTACAAACTAACCTTACAAAAAACAATACTGGTGTGCATCTTAAGAAAAAAATTGATTTATTTTAAAATATGTCAGTGCAAGGTGTTTTTAAATTAAGGCAGCTACAACATGCATTTTAATCTGGGATTATGGTAAAACCTGACCTGTCCGGGAAACACCCCATAGTGTTGCATCAGCAATACAATTTTCATCCAAATTAGAATAATGATGAAAGACATGCTATGTTATTATCCATTGTTTAGAAAACTACTCCTGTCCAGATAATTTTTGTAAAATGCAATATGCGATAGCAAACAAAATGCAATATGACCATTCTTTTTTAAAACAAATTTAAATCGTATTAAAAAAGTAATTATATAACCAACATTCATATCTTAAGGAAAATATTTCAACATTCATATTTCAGCATCACAACAATTCAGTAAGTGAAGAGCTTGTTTTAGTGTTGAATTAAATAAATAAGAAATTTAAACAAACAAACAAAAAAAGAGCATCATGCACAATTGCACATGCACGTATATCCCAACTAACACCCACATGCCATTAGGGCTGTCACTTTTGTGAAAAAATCATTTTCGATTTTTAATATATAAGTGTTCATTGAATCGATTGTAAAATCGATTTTCCATGTCTAAAAAAGACGTTTCCATTTTCAACGCCAAATAACAGACAAATGTAAAGAGAGCGCCTGAAACGCACAAGTCAGCAATATTTCTTATTCATTGTCATAAAGTTTCGTGCAGAATAAAAACAGCAACAGTAGTGCTACATTCTCTAAAAAAATATGCAGAGTGGACTGCTGGCATAAATGAAAAACATTACTGCAGGCTTCAAACGGCTGCTTTTATGATTTAGGCAATTCAAAAAATATTTTAAATAATGATTCGATCCATTTCAAACAACTGTTCAAAAATGAAACTTTAAATAGACTTACTTGAAGTTGAGAACATGCTGTGTATTTTTTTTATTAAACGTAACCGACACTTAGGCGGCACTAGGCAGGCATAATGAAATGCGCAAAAAGACTAGGGCCATTACAAATTATTGGTCAGGAAAACAAGTCGATCAACATTTTAGGGGTCCAGAGCAGAGTGCTTTTCATTCACTATATGTCCATCAGAAGACGCACTCCGACCGCACTGATGTCCCAGGGAAACTCGGGTACTTCGTTGCCAGCTGCGTATTTCGATTTTCCAATCTTCCATAATTCTTTTAAAATTAATAGTGTAAATATTTGGTTAAAATCGATTGCCTATTTTCGTTTTCGAAACTTTTTTTTGGTTGTTTCGATCGATTAAGCAATCGATTTTCGAACGAAAAGTGACAGCCCTACATGCCATATACTATATTTTCTGCATATATTACCCAACCTAAAACCTTGACCAAACGTTACTTTTTGAAGTATTAAGGGGACATTTCACAAAACTTTTTAAAGAATGTGGCTTCCCCAGAGTATGTATGTGAAGTTCTAGCTCAAAAACCATACACATAATTTATTATAGCATGTTAAAATTGCCACTTCGTAGGTGTGAGCAAAAACATACTGTTTTTGGGTGTGTCCTTTAACATGCAAATGAGCTGATCTCTGCACTAAATGGCAGTGCTGTGGTTGGATAGTGCAGATTAAGAGGCGGTATTATTATAATAAGATCCCCTTCTGACATCACAAGGGGAGCCGAAGTTACTGGCTTTCATTTCACATTTTCTAGGTTGATAAAAGCACTGGGGACCCAATTATAGCACTTAAACATGAAAAAAGTCAGATTCTCAATCATATGTCCCCTTTAAAAATAAATTGCTCCAATGCGATATGCATATCACGGTATGCATGTTTGCGATAATTCTATTTTGGTATATTGCACAGCCCTATTTGAGAACAACGACAAAAGTTACACAGTGGTGTAGGGACGGAGGTCAACCAATAACCCTGACCAGTTAGAAAGATAAGACCGGAACAAACTCAATGCAGACCGGCTTTTTCCTGCTTTCCCAGGCAATCCATTTATACAGGAGGAAACATCAGCAAGATCTCTGGACTCCAAGGTCTAAAATCAGAGCAATATGCTTATCAGAAAGAACATCCTTTAAGGCAGCATAAAATGACAACTTAAATAAGACAGGAAATGCTCACAAACTTGCACACATACTCACAGCGTCCAGCGCTGTGTCTGCGGTAAGCCTTGGCCTGTAATAGGTGGTCAAGATGCAAACCAGCACGGTAACCTTAACTTCCACAATGAGAGTACTCCAAACCCACAATCACTTCAGACATGGCAGCACACCATCATGGCGTGTTCGAAACACTGGGGATGCCCTTTTCCATCCAAACGAGTAATTATTGGATATGCAAAGAATGACTGGAGAACACGATCTGAAAATGGCTAAAATCGTTGCAGAAAAACAAACAAGGAACAGCTGGATCTCGCTCATCGAAATGAGTTGCCAATATGTCTGAGAAAAACCCGATCTCAAGGTCTTACCCATAATTAAAAGGAAAACAAGAGAGGGCTGACCCCAAAACACGGCGGTTACCCAAAAGTACAACCAAAAGTTGTGTTATTTGCAAACGGAATGAATGGGTTTCGTCTCACTGGCTGACCACCAAAGTAAACGTAAATCGAGTGCTGCGTACACACAAGCACTTATGAATGAACTGCTTAATGCCAATAAGGTCATACAGCAAACAACTACGGTGAACAAAGTTCAAAGAGACCTGAGTTAGCGTGCTGGCTTCCTCTCGCTATGACCTAACAATTGAATTTACAAACGCACACTGCCAGCTCTCTACTATTAGGCAAAAACAAGAAACCTTCATTGTTCAAAAGAAACCCATTTCCACAAGCGAATGGCCAACTGTACGTCTTTATCTGACTATAAATCTGTTTCATACTCGCACATGCTGTTGGCACAATGTCCCACGAGTGAAGAATGGGGTTACGCAGGTTGTACTGAATTACACTACAACAAGGCTGTCAGTCATTCAGGTCTGCTGCGTGTGCGTGCTTGATCAATTATAACAACATCCGCGCTACATGTGCCATACAGTGAGTTTCTTTATGTGTGACTATTGGAATTGGCAGACAGGCAGACCTTCTTTTCTCGTACGCAACAGATGATTCCTATCAGAGCTGTCGGTTAAGGGAAGACACACCGCTCTTCATTACTTTCAGTGCTCCGGAACCTTATGGAATCATGTGCTTCCAATTATCAGCCGATCCCTGTCTTTAAAGCATAATAACAACAGGATGTACTGCACAAGGATAGAGAAATGAAAAAAAAATAGAACTTTTAAGATTATTTTGTTTATAGCATAACACAGGAAAGACTTGAATTTTGATTTATTTTCATAATTGACTAAAGAGTTTACAAATACTGTATATTTTAGCCAGTCTTTAAGCCTTACAGGGACATTCACTTTTTTTTAAAATATGCTAATTTTCCAGCTTCCGTAGAGTTAAACGTGATTCTTACAGTTTTGGAATCCATTCAGCTGATCTCCGGGTCTGGCGCTAGCACTTTTAGCATAGCTTAGCACAATCCATTGAATCAGATTAGACCATTAGCATCGTCTAGTGATATTACGCACTGCCCAAAAATAGCCCCCTTGGTTACTTTCAATAGCAGGGGACTATTTTCGGGCAGTGCGTAATATCAATACGCCTGCTGCAGCCAAGTTACGGCAGCAAAGTCCTTGATTATTACGCCAGTTGAGAATATAGTACCTAGCAATACCTGACTAGAAAATCGCACTTTTAATTTTCTGTCGCTCTTAGTACACGATGTAACTACAGAAGAGTCAAGTTTTAAATTGGAAAAATATTGAAACTCTTTGGTTATTTTTTAGCACGATGCTAATGGTCTAATCAGATTCAATGGATTGTGCTAAGCTATGCTAAAAGTGCCAACACCAGACCCGCAGATCAGCTGAATGGATTCCAAAACGGTAAGAATCAAATATTTAACTCTAGGGGAGCTGGAAAATAAGGCATATTTTTTTTTAAATAAGTGGAGTGTCCCTTTAATGTGACACATTTCTAAGATGCATTCTTGTATTCAAAGCAGTTAGACATGGCAAAACCAATCAACAAAATGCAAGGACTTTTTGACACATTTTAAATGATGACATGACTCAAATACAACAGGACGATTGTTCCAGAACAAAAAATAATAATAAGTTGGATACGAACGTGACCCATCCCCAACACTTGTGAGGCGGCGGGCTATGACTTCAATAAGTGGGATGTTTTACGATACTTTTGCAGCAAGGAGATAAAACGCATACCGCTTTTCAAAACAACGCAAACTGTGGTGAGGTCACAGCTGTTCCTTTGATGTAGTACAGTATGATACGGTCAGTCATACTGAACCTTGAGCTCTACCTAAAACACAGATCATGTGCAGGCGCACTAAAAAAGGCAAATGCGCATACACAAACACACAAACTAGCATCTTGGGTATGAGCGTGTGAAAATCTGTAAATGGCTCCTCTCGGGGAACACAGGAAACAGTCAGACAATGTGGAGGCTTCATTTGGAGTTCACATTCATGCTGGGCCACACACACACACACACACACACACACACACACACACACACACACACACACACACACACACACACAATACAAGTCTAACTACATGTCTGCAAACTACCAACTTGAACTTGCACTTATTTAACCACATATTTTAATAACCAATTGTTGTCTTCAAATAGTTGACTTGTGACATCATTTAAAACCACAAACACATTTGTGATTTGAGATGGGTCACGGTTGCAGACTGCTAGATTAGTGAGACTGTCTAGTATATCAAGATTTTCTCCTTTTTGATTGATTCTCAGCTTTACATATTAATATTTATCCACCAAAAATCACCATGTTACAGCTACACACATTCTTTGGCTTTTGCATTGCTGTTTTTGAGCATCCCGCCACGAACAGTGTGTTTTAAGGACGCCAGTTCAGGCAAAAAAAGTCAACATTTTAAAAACACAAAGTCTCCTGCAGTCTGTTCCAGCACATTAAAAAATATGTTGTTTTGCACATCTTTAGCTTGGCCTAAAGGCTCTAAACCTCCCAAAAACTCTGATGAGGGGAGTGTGACTTTCCAGCCCCGCAGAGGTAACGGAGGGTTTCAAAGGCCTCAGCCGACGGATCAGGCAGGCGGTCTGCTGTCCTTAGTGAGCGTAGGAGGATATTAATAACTTGAGAAACCACGGCGGCAAGGCCTTCCTGTGGCTTTCTGTTAACACAGGGCATGGTGAATAGAAAAGAGATGGGACTGTTCAAATCACTTCCCTTTAGAAAGAGGAAAAGAGGGTGAGAAAAACAGAGAAGACAGAGGGATGACCAAAAAAGAGATCACTGATCAACTTCCTGTCTGAAAGCATTTGTGGTTTTGCACAATATGTAAAATATAAATTTATTTGGGTCATAATAAAATTATAAAATTACACCCTAAAGCTCATAGGAGCACACAGTTGCTGGTCTCTACTGACATCCATATAGTAGGAAAACCAAATACTAGGACAGTCAATAATTTTTGGTAGCCCGAAATGAATATAAGTAGCCTGAATAAAAAATACATTGTTTAATATTGATAAATCCTGGATTTCAATGTAAGCCAACTATTCCTGCCCATCCCCAGCTAACAATCTTTGGTTCCCAAAACGTTCCCCTAACGTTAGTATTTGGTTTCTAGAACGTTATTTTCCAATGTTTTTGGTTAGCCAGGAATGTTTTCTTTAAGAAAAGCTTCTAACATCATATTTTCTTAATAGCCTAGACGTGTCAAATCGATCGGAAATCACTCAAATATATTTTCCTTCTCACATATTTAAGTAAGTAACTGAAGAAAGAAAAAAGAAACGCTACATTTTAGAGAAACGTTATTTCATTAAAATAAATAACGTCATTTAGTTTTTACCCCATAGACCAACATTGTTTTAGCGGCTAAGGTAAAAACTAAATTATGTTATTTTTTTTAAATGACTTGAGTTAGCGCTTTTTTGTTGAGCACAAGAGCAAGCAGTTGCTCGTGAAGAGCAAAGCCGGGAGAAGCGCGTGCAGAGGATCGCGCGTATATCAGAAGTGCACATTTAAGCATGGGTTTAATTATGCGTTCACTTCTTTTCCTGACAAGAGGACCGAATTACATACAATATAATTATACCTAACTAAATCGGAGACAATGCAAAAAAAATGCAATTAAAATATTATTTCCTCCCCAAGGTAGCCCGACGGGCAGGGCGGAAATACATTTTGGTAGCACGACAGGAATTCACAATTGCCCCGGGACATCGGGCTAGCGATTTTGCGAGCCCTGCTTTATTTATCAAAATATCTTATTTTGTGTTTAACAAAATTAAAAGCAAAGAAACTCACATTGTGGTGAGTAAATGACAGAATTTTCATTTTTGGGTGAACTATCACTTTAAATTACAACTGTTTTAAGCTTACAGGCTAAACATCTGTTACATTTTCTCTTTTGAGATTGTAAGTTTGACAGTGGGTGTGATTCACAAGTTACTGAATCGTACCCTTACCAAACCAGATTTCAAATCACTCCTGACACTCCCAAAATCTTAAAGAAACACCTGACAAACTTGACAATACTTAACAAGCTTTCCTAGAAATGGGCTGATAAACCGGCAGATGATGCTTACTATGCTTCTCAATGAATTATAGTGAAATGCCACTACATCCAAAAGCCAGAGGGCGCTCTCATGCAGAAACTCAATATAGGCCACAGAAAAAAAAAAAAACGATTTCTACATGCATCTCCAGTTGTTCTTTAAACCTTTTCAGGTATATGATAATAAAAAATATGTATAATGATTATGTTTGATGAGGTGTTGCTTTTTTAAATGCACGTTAAAAACGACTCAAACAGTGATTTCAGATTGATAAGGACTTCCTACTGATCAAAAGCCGTAGTACATAAAAGCCGTTTCTCAATATGCGTTCTTGTCTGTACTTGCGTTCTTGTGGACTTGTGAAACGTCATCAGTCGTGGCCCAAGTACTGTTCCAATTCAAAGTTCGCATCAAGCCCAAGTTCACATAAAATCCCCGGATGTGTTCTTGATCTGCCCATTTTATCGAGGATGCATCAGAGGAGACTTGTGTGGACTTATGACAGTGAATTTTCCCAGAATGCATTTCGCGTCAGGAGTTCGTTCTTCCGAGTCTGAACTTGCAAGTTCGAACTACGAAGGACACAAGTCCGAGTTTGGCGTACTTGGTATTGAGAAACGGCTAAAGTTTTGCATAATATCGGCTGTGCAGTTGAGAATCGTTATGAGCCATGTATTATTAGTGTGTATCGGCATCTAGCGTCCCATTCCTAATCTTTAACTGGTTAACAGTGTTATAAAACTCCTCTTTGTCGTTTACATCTCTAGCTATTCCTACTTGTAAACATAGCTTTGTATACAGTGTTCATTGTTTGGTCTTAAGGCAAAATGCTCTTCAGTTGATAAATAAATATAAATGTTATGACTCGGCAAGGCTTGACCAAATGCTATAAAAAGTGACTCAAAATAACTGAATCCAAACAATGACAGGCGGAGATGAAGTGAAAAAACAACTATCACCCCTCCTTCCTAAATTTAATTACCGGCAAATATTTTCCATTTCTTCACTGTCCCTACCATGGAAACTTCTGGAGGTGAATAGCCCAGCTATGCGTCAGCGATCAAAGTCCTCTCCAATCAAAGCTTAAAAGCCGAGATGACTCAGTGTCTCTACTCTTTGTGCGACAACCCCATTGATTATCATGAACAGGTCGAACGAGTTTCAAAAGGTTTTATTGGAGAGTAACAATCGGCATCATTCTTCTCTGTTAATCTTTTAACCATTCGAATCACCATCAAAGGCAAACAAACATGCGTCAATTTTGCCAGTTTACGACAACAACCCAGCTTTTATTAAGCTTGGCTGTAATGGAATCCACTAAAGGTAGAACGTAAGCTGTGTAAACTGGCATTTTAATCCTGAGGAACATACTCCAATGGCATTACGACAACGTCACAAGTTGCCTCACTCATCAGCTCCCCTCAGTTCATCGAGCACACATTAGACGGAGGCTTTGTGCCGAATGCCTTTCTCATCACTCACAGGGCAAAAGGGTTGAGTGCGGGCCGCTGAATGCTTTCTTTTACCCATTCAGGGTGAACATTAATTCAGACGTCAGAATAAAGTAATTCTAGGTGTAAAGTTCATAAAGTTCATAAGGGCTTCAATTGCACATAACTAAAATGCTCGCTTTGCGACTGTTTTTTATGTTCATTTTTTTTTAAGTAAACCTTAAAAGTTTGTTAACATTTTCATTTACGCTTTTGACTTTTTGACAAATCTGTATCTAACGCAACCCTTGACCAATTGGACTACTGGGTGATTCTCACAAAATTATACTTATGAGGTGTCATAAAACATTTTGATAAAAAAGTAAATGCAAAGTAAGAGTATCAAAATAAGAAGCATACAGTTACAAACATCTCTTCACGTACTATTTTGCACATGATTTCAAATGACATCATACAAACCAATTTTGTTGTTTTTTCCACATTTAAGGGGAAAATTTTCATTACAGCAACGTATCCATGACTGGATTTGGGTTCTTTGACATGGAAATATTTATAATTAAAAAATCAAAAAAATGAAAAGCTTCAGTGCATGTTATACTATAAACATTTACAGTAAAGAAATGTGTGGCATTTGGTGATCATTGGTAATTGTAGAGACAATAAGGAATATAAATGTGTCCAAGACCAATTTTCTCATCCTCCACAACAATTTTCAATCATTGTTTAAGCCGTCAAGGAACTAACAACATTTTAAAAAAAAAATTGTTGGAAGGGACATAATTGACTGTGACACTCAAGATGGCTACCAGGTAAGCAGTTCTTATTTTTTCTCTCCAGATAAAAGTTGAAATTTTGTTTGTCATAGTACCTAGACAATTTCTTAGTTCTCATTACCGAAACATGAGTTTGTAAATGCATATATTTAATCTAATATCATGTTGCGGTAATGATAATTTTTTATAATGATAATCTAAAAAATTTTATTTATTCTATAGGAAGTATTTTTTAAAACCTCTAAAAATAATGGTTATAGTTAGTTCAGATGTTAATCTGATATGTGCTTTATCTTAAAAATCACCCATTATTGTTAGCTTTTTGATGCAAACAAAAATAGGAAAATGCAGATTAACTTAATGCTTTAACACATTAAAAAAATAATGGTTTTAAACGCACCCCCTGACTGATAAAAAGAAATTGTAATGTGGGGTAAAGCACAATTTAGCTTAGGGCAGCTTAAACTGAGGCTTGCCAATTCATTCTTACCAAGAACAGGCGTTACCCTTCATTAAGATGCTTTTCGCAATTATTGATATTAATTTGGGTGTATTTTGCAATTATTGATATTTGAAATTAACTTAAAATTGGTTTGATCTGAATATCATGTCATTAATTTGATTATAAAATATGATCAATTCACACCCCAAAAAAAACACTCCCAGATTTTAAAGATACATTTACAAAAACATAGTCATTTCATTTACGTTTTTTTTATAGCGGCCAAAGTTGCTCCCCACTCCCTGACATAATAAGACAAAGTTTTACAGAAATACACCTAAACAAAAGTCAAATAGACACTGAAACACACTGTTAACAACACTATTATCTATTGCCTCCATTATCCATGCACGAGACACAACACCCTCATCTAATTTCCTATATTTAGGCACACACCCTAATACAAGCCCCGTTTGCTACTGTGGCAGGTCATCCAATCTGCAGTTCACCTGTGGAATTATGGGACAAGAAGCCATAAGAATAAAGGACAGAGGGTGTTGTTTTCAAGGAAGCGGAGGATCACCACAGACTGTTCAATTTGGAGTCAAACCGACAGGTAATTATTGTTTGAAGACACTGGATAGGGGTACGTGTGAACACACACACACACAGGAAGAAACACACGTGGTAAAGCTCACTATCAGCATTTTAACCGGAGTCAATGGACATTGAATAGAAAGGTAGCTGAATAGCAGGCGCATTGTAATATATGTAACAAATCTCTCATTCAGTCACTCAATATGGGTGCAGTGACCTGTAAGGTGTGGCCACCTATTTTAGAAAACCCATCAAGCACTGACAGACGCCTCAGCTCACCTGGGAAGAGCTAAATGGCAAAAGAAAGAAAATAGGGAGGGAGATGCTTTACCACAACCCCACACGCTAACAATCTGTCTTTGCTTTTCAGAAAACCTTTCACATGCCACTCCCACAACTTGAACTTTTTTAAAGCAACAATACATCAATATGTGGCACATGAAAAAATTGCACTTGAACGGTCTCCATTTAAATCTCCCTATTTAAAAGGTATCAGGGTAGTTAATGAATTAATGGACCTTTTAACATCCATTAACGTAAGGGAATATAGTGTCTATATTAGGGATGCAACACACAGGCAGGGTTCCAACACCTTGGTTGAATTCAAATTCAAGGACCCTTTAAGGACTTTCAAGGTCCAATACCCTCAAATTCAAGGACTTAATGTGGGGATACATTTCAAGTGAAAGCAAAGTTACATCATATTACCATTTAAGATACATTGTGCAGTTGTGTGTCAAAAATTGGTATGGATCAAAATTTGCATACAAAAGATATAAGCATTTAAACAGTTAAGCACGTGCGCTAAATTTTTTTATGATTTTATATCATCCTACACTACATATACAGAATAATATTGTTTTTTTTTCTAGAAAACTCTTGCACAAAATAGATTTAAGCACTTTCAATGATTATATGTTTATTTTTAAAAACTATTTATGGCCTTGATTTTTTTCCCCAGATTCACAAACTTTCAAGGATTTCAAGGACCAATGGGAACCCTGAACACATAAACCTCACAATTCCGAGTTACGACTAGAAAATGTGTGCATAAAATGCGTCATTGCATCATGTTAATATCGACGTGCAGACAATAACGTGTGAATGCGTAAATCCGGTTTATTTCTTTTACAGATGTTGACATGTAGACGAGTAATTGTTTGTAGTATGGCTGAGCGATTAATTCATATTTAATCGCAAACCGATGCGTAACATAACAATTAGCAAATCGCAAAAGGCTGCAATATGAGAAATATGTTGCAAGTCTGAGAAAATCATGACTGCCCTGTTTGTGACTGTCTTTCTAACCAATTGATTGAATTTGCTGCTTTTAACATTCGTGCATATATGTTTTGCAGTGTATTAGGCCAGTGGTTCTCAAACTTTTCAGCATGCGGCCCCCTTTGGGTACGATGCATTCCTTCACGCCCCTCAAAGAAACAACAAAATACTGTTCTAAAACTTAGCATTTTAATTAAACAAAACATTCAATTATACAAAGTAGTGCAGTTGGTTAGTAGCCTTTTTTTTTAGGTTACACAGAATTCATGATAAATAGTTTTTTTTTTTTTTATAAAAACGGGGTCCCCTGCACCATTTCAAGGCCCCCCAGTTTGAGAACCACTGTATAAGCAGTAATATGTGTGGCATTAATGGTATATGATGCCCTAAAGTGTTGTTTACATTTTAATCTTGGCTCTTTGTTTATACTGGGAATTTTCAACTATTTTTTGTGAAAAAATAAATAAAAATTAAATACTAATGGAAGAAGTTGTGCTTATTAATTATGTGCAAGTTAGCCAAAGGATGTTTGGCTTATAAATAAAAATCACTAGATTAATCGAAAAAATATATTAGTTGGCGAATCAAAAAATAAATTATTTGCAAAAAAATTGTAAGCAATCTTAGTCTATATTAGGAACTATTTGGCATTTCTTTTGTTTGTGACAATTTGAATCAACTTTTACCCACTCTTTTAAAATGCTCCTACTGCATAAAACTACAAACAAGTCATGTATGCTTTCAATTAATAAGCGCTCATAAAAGCTGCAAACAGAATAATTAAAAAAGACAAATATCTTAAACTGTTCAAGACACACCACACAAAACATCATCTAGCCATCAGCATAACAGCTCCAAATCCTCAGAAGACATGATAAATGTGCTTCACGTCTCACTATAAACAACTGTAATGGGACTAAATAACTATGCTTGTTTATTGTGGGCAGTTTACAGACTTGGAAACAGATTTGGCGATATTGCAAACACACAGGCTCCCACACATCCACACCATTCTGATTACTCTGATAATGAGTGTTGCATTTAATTGCGTCAGACAATCTTCTCCTTTCCTGTCTCCTTGTAAATGTGGATTCTATAAACATCTGACGGTGGAAAGAGGCTTTAAAAGGCTCCTAACAAGCAGCGGGATGTAAGCCCCGGCTCTGGAGTCTTTCTTGTGGATCCCGAGGTATGCGGCACATGTCCTGTTTGGATTTGAGAGTCGTTCGGAGAGATACCGCGCACACTTCCTGTCCATGCCCACACCCCAGAGAGCCACTAGATAAGATCTAAAGACTCTTGAGTGGGAAAAAGCATCAAGAGGAGGTAGAAAACGTAGGTAGTGAGAAAATCTGTGAGGAAAAGTATCTTACTTTTAATATCCAAACACTGAACAAAAGGGAAAGTGAGGAAAAAAATAAGAACAAGGAACATTGCTATAATTGTTTGTGTAAAAGTAAGGAGTGTGGGTGGAAAAGTTTACAAAAATCTGATTCCTGTCAATGCCATCTGTGTTGACAGGAAGTTTACAGTGGGAGCCGTACGCCTCCATCCAACCTCCCCCAACTCCCCCTCCCCATCCGCTCTCACTGGCCCAGGAATGTGTGAGCTATGCATGCTGGCAAGGATGAACTATCTTCATCCAGTCCTCCAGCAGACTCACAACTTAGCAAAGTTTACAACATGAATAAACAGATACATTGCAAACTATCCCTTTCATGTTAATGAACAAATATGGAATAACTGCCAGCCTTCACACTGGACAAGGTTCCCCGGAGGCAAAGGTGGAAAATGAGTTGACATCAAAGGTTAAAAGAGTTAAAATGACCATCACTCATCATCTTACCCCATTTTTTTTTAAATGCCCATAATGTTTGCCTTGAAGTTAATGTACATATCTCCTGCTGTGTGTGCAAGAGATCACACAACACATGCATTTGCCCAAAAACTTCCTCTGTAGTTTAATTGCTCCTGTAGCTTAATAGGTTGAGGACTGCATTGGTGCAAAGGTCATGGGTTCAATTTCAAAGGAACACACAAACTACACTAAATAGTTTAAATTGACCATAGGTTGCTTTGGATGAATATATTTTTTTTAAATACACAGTTGTAGTAATATAGTTTAAAGATCTTAATTATCTTCCAGGGCCCTGATTTAGAAAACTGTGAACCGCTGGAAGTTCAACACACACAGTTGAAGGCTCAAGGGAAAGTTTTAAAGGTGAGTTTCGACATTCAATGGGTGAAAAGTTTTTATAGTGGCACTTTTGGCAGAGCAAAGCTGGAAAAAGCAATAGAGAGGCAGTGAATGGTTCTTTCAACCGGGAATAAACTTAACACTGGCACCACACTGAGAAAATTCTCCCAATATATGAGGTTCATTTGAAAGAAGACGACTGGAAACTGTTCGGTTTGTCATTAAAAGCATAACAAATCAAGAAATAACATCACACAGTAAGACCCTGTCTTAAAACCAAGTACAAAAGCCAACATAGACAACACTTTTGGCATTACAGGTGCAGTTTTCTTAAACGTTGCTTCTTTTAATAGTTAAATACTTTTTGAAAATAATAATGTGACTTACTGCACGAAACAACTGTGTTCAAGTTAATAAAATCAGTATAGATACAAATAAAAATGAGACGGGCATATCAATAGCAAAACCTGTTTAGCAACTTACTAAATATCATTCTTAAACACATTTTAGATCTGTGTACGTCAAATAATTCATTATGGATGTTTACGTAGACCTGCGAGATATTTTCAGCTAAAAATACAAAGGGACAAATCGGAAAAAAATGTTTTTTTTTTAATCGATTGAGGAAAGCCAACAAATACAGTAGCACGCGCTCCTATCCACCGTGTGATTTATATCGCCGTACAGGTCTCTACAAGTTTCATAAATCACGTCGACATCGGCTTTGTAACATTCAGGCATTCAAAACTGATAGAGACATGTAAACAATAAAACTTCATATTAAATCTCGCGATGACGAAGCGCCAGACTTCTTACCATAACTTTCATCGTTGTGGATTTGTCCATCCTTGAAGGATGGCGTGATTTATGAAGTTTCCAACTGTTTGCTGACTCCTCCGGAAATCAACGTTTTAATACAAAATAATAAGAAATAAAAAGCGAAAACAAAATCGAAGTAAGTCCAACTTTGACGGCTTTCACAAGCGGCTCATTTTTGCTACGCTCTCAAAGCGACGCACTCGTCGTGTGAACACTTCGCTCACCTCTCACAATCAGGATGAAACGGAGGTGGAGCGGAATGACGTCATGTGACGTCAAGAGGGGCTGGCTCTGTTTTATGACAGTGCTGTGATTTACTGTAGGCTATTTGCTATAATGTTAAAAGTCTTATCTCGGTACTTTATTCTTTATTTTATGTGCTCTACACATGTAAACACCTTTCATTGACTTAATCAGATCACAGTGAGTATTTAAGGATAGTTTGCAGGCAAATTCCTACTCACTTTACAAAAACATACTCTGGAAATACAAGTTAAACAAATTAAATTTAAATAATCTTATAAAACAAATAAAATTAAAGCTCCAAGTTTAATGATGATTTGTAGGCTAACAATGTACACAGGGACTGAGGGAATAGATTTGGTTTCTACATTGGAGGGTTGACCTTTCAAATGTATATGTTTATATTAATCACTGCATTAATATTGGGATGGGGCAGGGGTGGGTTGTAATTGCTAGTTTTTAAGCGCTGGGGGTTACTTGATCCCCATCTGCCCCAGACACACCCCATTCGTAAAGGGATGTGGTGACCTTTACCTGAACATCATTATACATTTACAGTTTCCCCTAAAAGGTCTTTGATGGTGTTAACAAAAGGGGAATTCTGCGTTTAGAAAGAGCGGCAGACACAGTATTCTAATCCGTCATGCCAAACCAATGAGGCAATGAGCAAACATTGTGAAATCAGGTCCTCGTGACTAAAGTAATCTTCTACGCTTCATTTGTTCAGCTGTAAAGGTGGGAATACAAAGAGATAAATACCCTACATCACAATGCTCGCACAAATTTGTGTCTTAGACAAATTACAAATGGTGTCTTCAAAGTTATTCGAGCAGAACACATGTAGTGTGGTGTCACTCTTAGTTTTTTCACATTCACTTATTTTGTGCTGTTTGTGAGTTTGGTACCAGCAACATAAGACGTTTGTGATTATAGCAAACCTTAAATTCAATTTTAAACAAAATCTGAAATATTAATTCAGAGCCTACCTTGGCTAACAACCTGCCTAACGTGTTTTTTACCTGCTGATGATTAAACAGAAACCTTTTATTAATGTGATGTTGCAATTACCCTCAGGACGAGGATAGCGGGTAGGCATCAGATTTAATTTTTCCATTGATTTAGCTGTCATTGTTAAATAATAAACTCTACAACGGGTGTGACACATTGATGAAAATCATTAGCATAACTACACAGATTTGCAAGGGAGATTCGGTTTGTCATCAGTTGGAGGACAAACTTGTGTTCTTGTAATTTCGAGCAAAGCTTAAAGGTCCTGTTCTTCCTGTGTTTTTGAAGATTTGATTGTGTTTACAGTGTGCAATATAACATCTGTTGATTTATCGTGTGTAAAAAACGCAGTAACACAATTAACTTATCTGTATAGCGCTGTTTTCGCTGTCCCAAAAACAGGCTGATGTCTTCCTTGTTCTATGAAGTCCATTCTTCAGAAGTAAGTAAGGAGTTATGATTGTGTAGTTTTTTTAGTATGTTGTGAATGGACAGCAGCTTAGCTTAGCAGTGCCGTTTGAGCTTAGCTGGCGACTGATGTATTCCTGTGGGCAGAGTTTAGTCAAAAACTCCAATATTGACATCATTCAATCGGGAAGTAGAGGACTGTAGTCCAAACCGTCCGTTCGCTGTAGGTTTTGAAAGGTGAATTCTGTTGAAGAAAATATATCACCTGGCAGTGAACTTTGAGCTTTATCATTTTGCAGGTATTATTTTTGCAATTATAGCAACATTACACACTAAAGTTTGAAAAATGGGATCAGGAAAAATGTGACCTTTACAACTATGTTTTTTTTTTTTTTTTTGCATCATATGATCTTTTCAATGGTGGATGCTTGTATATATCAGGTATTGGTTACATATTTATTTTTATAGCTAGTACATGAGTCATGTCATTTTTATAATGCCCCAGATTGGTAATCAGTTGTTTTACAGTACCTAAAAATAGCCAGAATATATTTCTATACTAAATCAATTTATTTATTTTCTTAATATACTCAATGAATTCTGGTATACTTACACAAAACCAGATTTTCAAAAAATCATACCAAAGAGATTTGCATGTTGACATGCTGCCACTTTAAGTCATAGGGCTTTGTTTATGAGTAGCCTCTCTAAACACAGCACAAAGGTGACAAATGATGCACTGACAACCTGGTATGTAAGCCATGCAAAAGAGCGTAGCCTAATGAGGCCTGGAAAATATATGTTAGGAAACAGAGTGAGAAAGGAGAGAAAGAGATTGTACATTTCATAAGTACGACAACATGTATGGTTTTAGAATGATGAATTTCTTTTAAAATTATTGAGTTGTTGTTGTCTCAATGCAATAATCCAAACATCTGTATAACAGCAAGAATTTATATATGTATGCAAACTTATATAATTTCCTCAAACACATTACCAAATAACCAAAATCTACTACTCAAACATTTACCATGCAACTATATGTATATATTTTCATTATTGATAGTTAAATAAAAATGCTATTTATGGTACACACCGAATGCGGGGCATCGCTCTAGATTAACTTCTCGTCATGCGAATTTTTCGCTCGTGTTTTCGCGGCAAACGTGCCGCCCATATCGCGTCATTCGCATCGCCCCACGCGAGGACGCGCCTGATCGCGTCTTTGCATTGACCTTGTATGTAATCTTCTTGTGCAAATCGTTGATCTTGCGTTTGGTGTATATGCCCCATTATGCTACGTACACACCAAACGCGGGGCATCGCGTTACTCGCTGTAGTTTACTCGCGGGATTAACTTCGTGTCATACAAATTTTTCACTTAAAGGAATAGTCTACTCATTTTCAATATTTAAATATGTTATTACCTTAACTTAGAAGAGTTGATACATCCCTCTATGATCTGTGTGCGTGGACGTAAGCGCTGGAGCGCGCTGCGACACTTCGATAACATTTAGCTTAGCCCCATTCATTCAATGGTACCACTCAGAGATAAAGTTAGAAGTGACCAAACACATCAACGTTTTTCCTATTTAAGACGAGTAGTTATACGAGCAAGTTTGGTGGTACAAAATAAAACAGTGTATTTGTACAGTGTATTTGTACAAGTTTGGTGGTACAAATACACTGCTTCATGTTCATAGAAAAATATTTAGTTGTTATATTTATTGGTTCTTCCTAACCCCAAAATAGCTGGTAGAAATCTGAAAAAAGACAATCCAAATCTCTGGTCTTAGGAGGTTAAAGATGCCTTAAAAATTTGTATGTTGAATTGATGTGTTTGTTATATAAACTAAAGCTAATCTCTGAGAAGAATTTAAAGGGATCGTTTACCAAAAAATGAAAATTCTGCCATAATTTATTCACCCTTAAGTTGTTTTGAACCTATATACATTTCTTTGTTTTGCTAAACACAAAGGAAGATATAAGTAATCAATCAGGAAGCAGAAGCACCACCAGCTTCAATAGTATTCAATGGAAGTCAATAGTGCTCTAAAACTGTTTGGTTGCAAACATTGCTCAAAATATCTTTTTTGTATTCAGCAGAACAAAAAAAAAATGTATACAGGTTTGAAACAACTTGAGGGTGAATAAATGATAACATAATCTTAATTTTTTAGGTCTATCCCTTTAAGGAGGCTTGGCCAAAAATTACACACAATACATGCACAATGTTTATAAAGATAGCCCAGGACAATGACTACAAAATATTATCACAAAAGAGGATCAACAAATATTAACAACACATAAAATATTTATAAATAAACTATTTATTATAGCACCTTTCATTAAACAATTTATAATAGAAATTAAATTAAAAACGGTTCACATAACTGTTTGCATGGCATGTCTGTGACGACAAACCGTGTCTTCCTTCTGCTTTGGGTGCTGTCTACTGGAAAACACCACAGCGGCATTATTGTTCACATTGTGGGAAGAGCTAATGCCTGTGGCAGGCCACAGAAAATGCCACTCTCACACACTCCAATGAATTAAGATTGACCTCGCATGGCGGCGTTGCTTACAAACATCTGAATGCAACTTTTCACACTTAGCTTAAGTCTGGGTAAAATACCCTTCCACAACCTCTCTCCTTAGTGCACACACGTGCGCACACAAACACACGCACGCACGCGCACACACACACAAAAGTATGCACGCATGCACACGCACACACAACATCTGCATTGTTCAGAGTTCAAAGAGGACACGAGGGTCCAGCAGAGAACTCAACATGCCTGATGCAAGATTTACAGGAGGACAGGCCTAATTATCACATAGTTTAACCATAACTGTTTGACTTGAGATTCTTTCCATGCCTCTTGCCTTCATTTCTTTCGACGGGAGGGTTTTGTTGACACTGTTTGGAATGCCGGGAGATGATTTTTGTTTTTAGTGAAGAGGGTGCAGTATGAAATCAGTGAGGAACAAGCAGTTTATGTTTGATGGAGTACAGGATGATTGGTGGTTGATACCAGGATATGCTTGTCTGGGCTGCAGGATGTGTCCCATTATTTAAATGCTATGATCGACCTCTTGCTCTGTTCTTCTGTAAATGTAAAGACAGGCGGAGAATCAACAATGAAGCTCATATGTGTATTTTTGTGTTTTGTATATCATATCTTTGTGCAGGTTTTCCAGAACACATGAACAGGATGTGAAGCACATGACTTTAGCAAATACTTGGAGATATAAGATCAAAGCATACTGTAACTCACCGGAAAAGCATTTGTTGACGCCCTCTAAAAAATGTCTACAATTTATGACAACACACATATCGTAGCATATCTTAGATTAAACATTTGATCAGCCCAGACCAGATATTCCTGTTGATGTATAGTACAGTAAGTTTACACTGAAAAGTACATTTCTTTATAAACACATACTTTGGGCATTTTCACTATCGCTGTTTCTCAGAATATAATAAAAATTGCCCCGCAGAATAAATTGAACAAAATGTCATGTTGTCACAATGAGAACCATGCCTTTTAAAAGTCTATTATGGACTTTTTAGTAAAATTAGTATGAAACAGCAAAACAGTGTAAAATCTAACATAGGTATTTAAGTTTGCATACACAAAATAAGTTGTTATCAACACGTCAATACAGAAACAGCCTGACAGCCTTAAACCATCGACAGCATGTGAGTCTCCTATAGCCAGAGTTACTGTACGGTTGTGATGTAAAGTGATGTTAAACCTCAAAGCAATCAACATCTGTGGTCTTCATTTAAATATTTTATTAAAGATGCATTAAAAATGTATTTTCATGTTGCATTGGTGTATTTGGAGTATAAACTGAAGCTCAGATTTGAGAAGAATTTAAAGAGGCTTGGCAATAATTTACACAAAACACGTGCAAAGTTGATAAAACACAGCCCTGGACAATGACTACAAAATATTACCACAAAAGAGGATCAACAAATATTAATAACAGATAAAATTACATACAATGCATACTCTATTTTTTATGCATTGTTTATTGAACCCAGATTTCTACAATAGGCCTATGCCAAATTATATTGTCAAATAAATATCTTAGTGTATATTATTTATTTTTATATTATATTATTATGTTATTTATTATATATTATTTATTTATTTGCCAAATTATATTGTCAAATAAATATCTTTATTGTTTTGTCTATTTTGTACCTTTTGACCACTACTGTATCGTAAATAGGGTTGTCAAAAGATTAATCGCGATTAATCGCATATAAAATAAAAGTTTTGGCACATAATTTATATATTTATATGTGTGCACTGTGTGTAATTATATATATATATATATAATGTAAACATCAATGTTTGTATTTAAGACATTTACATGTATATAATTTTTTTTTTATATTTATAATATAACATAATATATATATATATATATATATATATATATATATATATATATATATATATATATATATATATATATATATATATATATATATATTATATTATTAATATAAATAAAAAATATACCTAAATAACATTTTTCCTAAATTCATACATGTATTACACAGAGTACACACACATGCAAACATAAACTTTTATTTTGTATGTAATTAATCGCGATTAATCTTTTGACAGCCCTAAATAATAAAAACTGATTAAAACAATTCAGTTTGTTTGGGAACAAGAATACACATAAAGTCACTTATTATCACAAATTTCCTCAAATGTACATTCAAGCTAACACAGAGTAATGTGTAAGGCCTAGATTTTAGCGTGGTAATCCTCACACATACAATGTAAATTAATTAAAAGGCTATTGTCCAATTGGTTTATTGGTTCAATAAACCTATTTGAAAACAATGATTATTTCACCCAGGTGAAGATTTCACCCAAGTGATGATAAAACAATGACCTTTGGACGACTCTGTGATTTCCTTCTTTACAACATCACGCAATCTTAAACTCAGAATTTCATAACATGTGATGTTATGAAGGGTCTTGTCATTGTTTGTCTCTTCCTTGCTCAAGCATAACTGTTTGTCTGCTTTCATATCCCTTCCTGTGTTTAAAATCACACACATGTGTGTGTGTGGGTGCATTGGTATCTTCTCAAAAGCAGGAAATGACTTCATATGAATCTTACCTGACAATACCTGCCCAACCCTAAAACGCACCTGTGCACACCTCTGCCTTGGATACAGTCCAAATATTCCCTGTTTTTTTTTTGTGATACACTACCACATCTGTACTAAACTAAAAGTAAAACAGTGGGGAACTGATACAACTGATTTGTATCTATACGACTCAGTGGAAATGAAACAGCATGAAAGAGAACTAACTTATAATGTCTTACATATGCTATAACCACAAAAATACTATTCTTTTCAACGCAAGTCGCATGAAGCTATATTCATTTTAATTACATGACAGCGTTTGACCTTCAGATAAACTACAAGCCTGTATTTTCTCTCATAGTTCATGGGAAATGAGACGAGGAGGGGGGAGGAAAATAACGGTGGGGGTGGGGGACGCTCGAAACGGGATGGAAGCTGAAGAGGAAAAAGGAGTGAAAAAATGGGAAGGAAACATCCTGAGCGTCAGACTCTGATCCAGTGACGCCTTCTCATTGTTTCTCAAGTGCTACAAACAGAAGACTTGAACTTGTCTACGAACTTAACCATTTTTCCCAGAAAGTCGGTGGTCTGTTTAGACTTTATTAGTTTGGGCGTTTGCGTGTATGCAAACCCGCAGACAAAAAAGACCCAATTCCTCTTGCAACATTTAGCCATGTGACAGACTTAACATGTGACCATGTTTGTCTAAGAGTGTGATACTATATCATGCATGAGTTGAGTTCAGAACCTATATGAACAAATGCTGTCAAAGAAGTGCTGCACAACTAACTGCCGTTCTTCATTATAGCAAAACTTCACGTCCACACATCCCTTCATTTAGCTCTTACAATCATCAACACCGACAATTCACTGAGAAACAGTCCGGACACGGCCACATGCTTAAAAATAAACTTCAACGGGTCCCAAAGGATATCACTGAGTCATCTGCATTATATAAGCTCCCAGCGTCTGTTTTTGTGTGCTCAAAAGTGAATGAACTTTCAGACTTTCCAGAAAAGAAGGAAAAGTCTAAATGCCATTGTAGTTCAGAATGCCTCACTTTTGATTTTCTTTAAGAAAATAATCATGCAGGACTGAATGCTAATTTATGATTTGCTGTGGTTGCAACAAGTGAAAACTGCAGCTGTGCAACAGGTCATGCCAGGAGCATCATGCACCTATTTGTTTTAATAGATCACCTCCACTGTAAAAAAGTTGGTTCAACTGAAAAAAGTTAAGTTAAAATTTTGTTAATTCAATTCAACTTAAAAATATTAGTTGACACAACATTTTTTTGAGTTATCTTTTTTAAGTTAAATTAACTCAAAAGTTTAAGGCAACCAGGCAACTTACTTTTTTAAGTTAAACCAATTTTTTTTAAAATGGAGGTGATCTATTAAAACAAATAGGTGCATGATGCCCCTAGTCAACCAAGTAACTTACACAAGTTTAAAAGGGACACTCCACTTAAAAAAAAAAAATAGAGTTAAACGTGAGTTAACTGGTTTGGAATCCATTCAGCTGATCTCCGGGTCTGGCGGTAGCACTTTTAGCATAGCTTAGCATAATTAACGGAATCTGATTAGACCATTAGCATCACGCTCAAAAATGACCAAAGAGTTTCGATATTTTTTCTACTTAAAACTTGACATTATGTACTAAGACTTACGGTAAATTTAACGGCACTAAGTTACATTGAAAGTTACCTAGCTAGGAACTATTTTCGGACACTGCAAAATATCATTGCGCCTGCTGCAAGGTTTCTTGATTATTACGCCGGAATGAGAGTATAGTTCCTAGCCCTATCGGCCTAGAAAATCGCAACTTTTACATTTCCGTCGGTCTTAGTACATGATGTAATTACAGAAGGGTCAAGTTTTAAATGGATTATGGTAAGCTAAAAGTGGTACGGCCAGACCCGGAGATCGACTTAATAGAAAACAGTCAAACTCAGATGTTTAACTCTAAAGGAGCTGGAAAATTAGCCTATTTTCAAAAAAAGTGGAGTGTCCCTTTAAGTTGAACCAAAAAATTATTTTTTACAGTGAATATACAGTAAATATTTGTATGAGATAAACATGACATTAACGGTCATACTAACTTTTCAAGAGCTTTTCACAGATAAAGATTAAACATCAGAATGTGATGTCTTAGTGAGCTATTCCTCTATGGCCTAAAATTGCTTTTCAAGCAAAGAAGAACTGAAAAGTCAAGTACATGTCAATTCACAAGGTAAGAATTATCTAAGAGCACATCCGGCAATTCCACATGGCTGAGGCTGATAATAAGGGTGTTTTTTCCTGTGTCACGTCTTCGTTTCAAATCACCGGAGGATACAGAGCTCTGATCTCAGCATTGCACTCTGGCCCACATATCACACTTTCCCTGTGCTTTCATTTTATAATCCGTTTTTATTGTCCCACAAGATGCTTTTTTAACCACATTGAATGAGCAGAGTATCTTTGTAATATCTATTTATATCCAAATTTTTTTTCATGCACAAAAACCAAAGAATATCAAAATTATTCATCATGGTGCTTGAATACTTTTCCTCGAACAAGCATAGATGTTTTACTGAATATGGTTTTTGTTTTATTTATTTATTATTTTAATGATAATCTACAGCTTTTCAATCCTTGCAGATGTGCAATAACAGTACTTTGTCCCCCCAAAAGCATTTGGATTCTTAACCTCCTAAGACAATTATTTTGTTGTTTTTTGCACTATAATACTTAATTTTGTGTAACTGGAACCTGTTGTACACAAACGTGGACAATTACACTGCTTCATGTTCAAATAAAAAAAGTGTTATTATATTTATTGGTTCTTCCTAACCCGAAAATAAAAAAAACAAAAACAAAGCTCAGGTCTTAGGAGGTTAAGCCATTTTTAAAAATGTATTGATTTATTGTTTTCTAAAATCATTATATATAATGTAAAGAGCAATCTGAGAAAATCTAACTTTGATATTTTTAAAATAAGGTAATGTCAAAGATTGAAATAAATGAGTGAAGTCAAACTTTGATGATCTTATCAAAATTAGATTATGAGACTTTAGCCTGGACTTAACAGACAGGATACTAATTTCCTTGCATTACACAATAAAACATTTGCAAACACAGCAGCTTACTCTTAGTGTCCATCTTTAAACAATGCTCTTTGTCACTAGTGATAAAAATTGCTGTTCATACAACAAAACCAGACAAGAATATTTTAGAATTATAGCAGATCCAGATGCCCATAAAATAGCTTTCAGCAGGACTCCTGGCTAAATCCTGGTTTGTCATAGTTTTATGATAAAGGCTCAAAAATTTAAGGCCGGGTTACTTCTCCTATTCATTCTCTAGATGTTGTCATTATTTTTCAGTTGCAGACGCTGTTGTGTAAGATTCAAGCAGGTGGTTGTTTTACAGCGAGTCTGTGTGTGTGACTCACAGGCCTGAACATAGAGAACAGACTCATAAACATTGCAGAAACTCAGTGGCCTTGACCATCATGCACCCCCCTCCCCATTATCGCTATCTTTTCTGTGTGTGTCTGTGTGTGTTTGTGTGGTAGTGAATGTCTGCTCTTCCCTGGAGGCTAAAGACTGAGTCCTGGTCTTTAATGAGACATGGGTCACTATGCCCAGTCGGACTCAAGTTACACACACAGTAGGGCTGAAGATTAGAAGACACTTGGGTATGCTTGTGTGGGAGGGAGAAAATGATAGGAAAGAAGAAGGGGTGAAAGACGAGAGCTGAAAGAGATAGTCTTACAAAAAATACTCAGTACTATAAAGGTTCCTAAAAGGTTCTGTGTTGGGCTGATTGAATCCATAATGAACCCATATCATACGCAGAACCTTATTGTTGCACAAAGTGGGAAAAGTTCTTCAGAATATAAAAAAGTAACAAGTTAAAGGAAATGATTCTTTTAACCTTTAACTTAAGGGTTATGAAGGAAGGAAAATGGTTCTTCTATGGCTACAAAAATTAATCCTTGTATTTTATGAGTGTACTACAGTGGTGATGAAATATAAAAAAAACTTTACAGTATATTAACTGTTAAAATATTATTGCGTCCACATATGTGTTCTTTATTTTTTATATTCATTAAATATGCACATAAATATTAATAATAATAGTATTTATTAATATTTAGGACTATAATGTTTGGATATATATTTGTAGCTAGTCAACATATGAAGTGGATCAAAATTATTTTATCAAAGTTGTCCAATAAAAAGAACAAATTTTGTGAATTGGTTTTAAGACTTTTATGAAAGGTTTTGATCCACTTCAAATGTTGACTAGTATATTATAAATATTTTAATTCAATTATAAAATGGATTTTTGTTTTCAAAATAATTTTATGTTGTTGTATGCTGTAGCTGTATTTTGCTAATATTTTAACTACACATTACATTAAGAAGTCTTTATCTTTACAAAATATACTAAAATAACAGCTTCATGCAAAGCATTCTAAAAAAAAAACCTCAAGAAAAAAACAAAAAAAACCTTTCTGGTTCCCTGAATGCTTTGCACGAAACTAGTATTTTATAGTTTTATTAGGTAAAGACAAAAACATGTTAACTTGTTAAATGTTAATTTCAATGAACATTAAGTTACTGGCAACCAGCTGAATAATTACAGTACATTTTTATAGTGTAGATAAATATAGAAGTATAAAATATTATTGTTTATTTAATATATAATAAAATATCAATAATAAATATTAGAAGATAATTAGTTGAAATAAATAATGTAATAATATTATGACGCAAAACTTTTTGCAAAACAGGTTGGACTAATTAATCTGTTGTGTAACTGTGTTGAATTTTTCACAATTCATTAGTTTCCTCATCCAGCCATTACAATTCAATTTCTTGGTATGCATATTAAATCAAATGTCAATTTCTGGAAAAAAAATAATTTTATATTCAGAGCTTTATATTAGATTCAGAATGAGCAGCCTAAATAATACATACAATAAAAAGCAGTAAGTTGGAGGGCACAAACAAATAAACAAAAGAAAAATGTTATGACATCATTAAGTTGGCTGCTGGTTTGGGCACCACAAGACATGCATAAAGGGTGGAGACACAGATATGTGGTCTGATCAGTCACATGACGCTTACAACCCACACACGGTTCTCAAAGACTTACCTCTCTCTCAATTCATAGGGGCTGATTTTAATAGCTCACACATTAGATACATAGGGAAAATATTCAGGCAAGGACAAATTCAATGAAGTTTGACTTGTTGAAATAGACAGATAAAATAAAAATGAGCATAGCAGACAAAAGAAAAGAAAAACAGACAGGACATAATGCCAATGTAAAGAAGGAGGAGCAGGCCTGATGAGTCAAAGGAGAATGGAACGTAATAAATGGGGATAGGAAAGACCGAGACAGTGAACAAATAAAGATGAAAAAATGTCAGACAGATACATAGACGAAGAAAAAATAAAAGAGAGAGACAGTTGTCTGATCCGGTCCAAGGCAGTTCGTTCTTGGCTTCTCACCAGGCCTAATGTAAAGTAATTCAAAGCATGCGTCTTGACGCCGGTTGGGGGATTGTGTGTGTGTGTGTGTGCTGTGGTAAAAACTCACACAAAGAATACTGTACGTACGTCTACCACAAACGCACAAACACAAATAGTCATACTGCAGTCATAATCACACATGAAATTATTTACACGTAGCAGACATGCTCATGCTAAATCTTATTTAATTGTGATAGTTACTGCACCACCCATATGAGACTGCGTTCCACCTCTCTGCCTGAAGCATCATTCACAAAGGCACTTCTAACCATCTAATGATGCTTGTCTTCACATTCAATTACGCTAATCCATGGAAAGATAATAAGAAAGGACTTTTAAGTTAAAGTTCAACATCTAAAATAATTGGATGATCCAAGTTCAAAGCTTAAATTACTGTGTCTACATGATGGCATTGAAGGATCATTTTTGGTTACATAAAGAAGTCTTCTGTTTGTGGAAAAGTGTTTGTTGGAAAAAGTTTTTGTGTAAAATTATAAAAAGGTATGAATGGGGGACCTTTCTTTGGGGACCTAAACTTTTTTTTTTCTGTTGAATCTTCTGTATATCTTTACTTTTGTCTGAAGGCCTGTGTCATATTTTAACACAAAACAAAAATATAATATTTAACATGCATAAAAGAAAATATATTTAATCTTTAAAGAACTATGTGACCGAATCCTACACTGTCAAAAAAAGGTCAAAAAGATCCTTAACTGTCACTAGGGAGGTACCCTTTCAAAAAGTACACCTTTGCACCTAAAAAGTTTGGTACCAAAGTACCTCAAACGTACATACTATACATAACTATGGTACATATTAGGACCTTTTTAAAGGTTATTTCCCCAGTGACCGATAGGGACCATTTTTGACCTTTTTTTGACAGTGTAGGATTCGTGGTAAAGAAAATTGATGGGTAATTTTTTTCCAAAGGGAAAACACCTTGCAATGCAATTACTAATACATTTTAAGTTCTTTTCTATTAATTGTCCAAATTAAGAGACATATTTTGATTTCTTTTGTCAGCCAAAAACAAAAAAGAAAACATATGTCTACTTTGATGTCCTGAATTATTACCATACACATATACCATTGTATTTAAGGGATAGTTCATCCAAAAAAATTAATTCTGTCATCATTTTCTCATTCTCATGTTGTTATAAATCTGTATGATCTTTTTTCTGATGAACACAAAAGAATATATTTTGATAAATGATGGTATGAACACAGATTGTAACTATTGACTTCCATAGTAGGAAAATATTATTGTGATAAATGATGAAGATATTTTGATAAATTAGTATCTCAGGGGTGTATAAAAGTTGTGTTATAGTAATGCAAATTTTGATCATATTAAAATGTCCATGGCACGAAATTCAGCTTTTTGGTGACACAATTTATATAAGTATTTTTTATGTGCGTTGCACGACGTTCCTTTTTGTTTTATTTTATGTATTCTTTTTTCTTATTTTCTTACCATTGTCCCTTGGGGTTGGGGTTAGAATCACTTTCTGTTACATTTTTAGACATCCTAACCCAAACCTAGGGTGACCATACGTGCCATTCTTCCCGGACACATCCCGTCCAGGATTTTGTGTTCGTCTTCCGGAAGTCGTATTTGTCGACCGCATACGTCATAGAGGATTATTATTATTATTACAATAAAGCAACCATTACATTTTAAGGTAAGAATGAAACTACGATTGTATATCTTATGTTTTTAACTGAATGGCGTATGCGGTCAACAAATACGACTTCCGGAAGACACATCGAAATCCTGGACGGAATGCGTCCGGGAAGAATGGCACGTATGGTCACCCTACCCAAACCCCAACTCTAATGCCAGCTCCAGGCGGGAATAGTTTTAAAAGCAAAAGAAAAACATGTAGAAACCAATACATAAAAGTACATCCTAACCCAAACCCCAAATCTAACCCCAACCCCAAGCAACAATGATTTAAAAATAGGGGGAAAAAAAGGAGAAAACAATACATAAAATGACAAGAAAAAGAAAGTCGTGCCATGGACACGAGAAACTATTTAGGCCTATAGATATTGGTGCAAGTGTCACGAAAAATACATTTGTGCTCAAGGCACGTAAAAAGCTGAATTTCGTGCCATGGAAACAAATCTTTTGCACCAAAGAGTGCACATGAGTGACTCAAAGGTGCATGGTTCCAAATGTACACTGTCAGGAAAATGTACAATGTTGTACCTTTTTAGGCACATTAATGTACCTTAAGGATCTATTGTGTACCTTTAAAGGTACAGTTTACTGTTTTGTACCCCTAAAATTTAACTGGTACAAAACTGTTCCTTAAGGTACACAATAGGTCCTTAGGGTACAATATGGCGCTTTTCCATTGCATAGTACCTCACGGTTTGGTTTGGGTCAGCTTACTTTTGGGGGCTTTTCCATTGGTGCAGCACGTAGTACCTGATACTTTTTTAAGTACCACCTTGGTTGGGGTTCCAAGCGACCCGAGCTGATACCAAAAGGTGAAGCGAAAACACTGTAAATCACTGATTGGTCTGAGAGAATCATCAGCGTCATCACTATAATGTAAAAGATTAGCTTTAGCTTAGTGCTAGCTTGCGCTGTCTCGAGTAAACCTTTTGTCATCTGTTCTTTGCTGTTAGTTCCCAAACTCCCTTTAAGGGATGAAAAACATCCACAGGTTGAGAATCAGGAAAACCATAACAGTTTTTTTCCCGACTTGCAGTTTGTGGCGGCACATTCGCGACGTGCACATCTGCATATATGCTTAAATGCAACTTAAATGAGGCTCAGCGGAGCGCATAGACCGATGCCACAGGTGTTTGTACGGAAACTGTCATGTGAGAAAGAGGCAGTGATAAACGTGATATGCAAACATCTATTTGTGGTGGTCAATTTTAATTTTGTGGCATACTGAGAAATAAATGAATGTATGGGAATGTACAATGACATTCTCACTTGTATGATGTCACAGCATTAGGCAGCGCAAATATAATGACACACCTATAATTCCTCCCACTAATTCCTCCCACTCAGTTGAGCTGACCCGACATGACCCAAACCAAACTGTGGGGTACTATGCAATGGAAAAGCGCCATACGGTTCATTTTGTACCTTTAAAAGTATATTAAAATAATACCATGCTGTAACTTTCTAGATTCATTACTGTACCTTAAAGGAATATTCCATTTTCTCAAAAGAAAAATCCAGATAATTTACTCACCACCAGGTCATCCAAAATGTTGATGTCTTTCTTTGTTCAGTCCAGAAGAAATTATGTTTTTTGAGGAAAACATTGCAGGATTTTTCTCATTTTAATGGACTTTAATAGAGCCCAACATTTAATACTTAACACTTAACAGTTTTTTTCAACGGAGTTTCAAAGGACTCTAAATGATCCCAAACGAGGCATAAGGGTCTTATCTAGCAAAACAATTGTCATTTTTGACAAGAAAAATAACAAATATACACTTTTAAACCACAACTTTTCGTCTAGGTCCGGTCCAGCGCGACCTAACGTAAATGCGTAGTGACGTAGGGAGGTCACGTGTTACATATATAAAACGCACATTTGTGGACCATTTTAAACAATAAACTGACACAAAGACGTTAATTATCAGTTGACATACAACAACGTAGGAACGGTCCTCTTTCAACACACTTGTAAACACTGGGGCGTAGTTTCGCGTTCGTCCTCTGTGACCTCTTGACTTCATGACGTATTGCGTGGGGTCAGCTGGCGCATCACGACCGGATCTACATGACGAGAAGTTGTGGCTTAATAGTGTATATTTGTTATTTTTATTGTCAAAAATGACAATCGTTTCACTAGATAAGACCCTTATGCCTCGTTTGGGATCATTTATAGTCCTTTGAAACTCCGTTGAAAAAAAACGTTAAGTGTTGAGTTAAGTATTAAATGTTGGGCTCTATTAAAGTCCATTAAAATGAGAAAAATCCTGCAATGTTTTCCTCAAAAAACATAATTTCTTCTCGACTGATCAAAGAAAGACATCAACATTTTGGATGACATGGTGGTGAGTAAATTATCTGGATTTTTCTTTTAAGAAAATGGACTAATCATTTAAGTATCTATTGTGAACCATTAAAGGTACAGTTTACGGCTTTGTGGCCCTGTACTGTTTAGGTACACAATAGGTCATGAGGGTATAATATTGTACCCCAGAAAGTACAACATTTCAATGTGTTGTATACCCATAAAAGTACAAAAATGAACATTTGAGAGTACCACTCCAGCAACAGAAAAGGTACAGTTACATATCTTTACAAAGATGGTACATATTTGGATCTTTTAAAGAGTACTGCCCAACTTAGGACCATTCTCTAAATTTAATTTTTTCTAACAAAAGAATAGTTTGGGAAAAGCTACAAGTTGTTGATTCAAGATTCCATTAAACCTTTGTTCCAAGTTCACACATTTTCATAGCCTTCAATGTGATGAAGTAGGATTCATAAAGACATTCCTCCGGGTTATGTTTCAGCATTAAGTGTGCTGCAGACAATATTCCACATCTTCAGCAGTGAACTCATGGAACAGTGCACACAGCAGAGCCGAAATGGAAAAGCCATCCATGAGAAAAAGCGAGCTAGAGACGTGTGGTGGGGTTCGGGGGGAGCAAGGAAAGTCGTGGATCTGGATATCACCAACGCACACAGTAAACACTTCCTGAGTTGCTCTCTGCAGCAACGGACCAAACTGTCCGTTTGCTGCAGGGAGCGCAGAACAAGAGACACTTTGGAGAAACCTATGAATCAGAATCCCTATCCTTCCAAACAAAAGCAAAAGTGATAAAGCAGTAAGAAAGAATGAGTGTGCACTTGTATCCAAGCTACAAAGGAAGTAAACGGCAAAACAAGGCAGTGAGCAACATTCAGACCTTTCTTAAAGGTCTGTCCACATGAGCTTCACATGACTTCACTTTACCCTGCTCTTCTCTTTGTCTCTCTCTCTCTCTCTCTTGCTTTCTCTCACTACACAAAGCATACTTCAGCGTTATCGGGTTATCTCTCTAAGCCTAAATTGCTGTACAGTTAGCTGTGACCTTTCAGTGCATTTCTCTCTCTCTCTCTTTCTCTCTCTCTTACCCTCTTCTTCTATCTCTTTCCTCTCCCTCCTTTTCTGCAGCACACAGGCTCCCTGTGTGTTCTGGACTCAATGGCATGCAAATGGAGTGGGTGTTTAGGAGGCCTTTCATCCGGACCAGAGAAAGAGAGAGAGAGAGAGAGCGGTAGACAGTCATCTTTTATCCATTTGAGTGAGAACAGTTGTCCCGGCAGTTCAGCGGTGAGAAAGAGCAGGGTGGAGGTTTGCCCTGTACAGTTTGACATCTGGCGGACATGCTGTGTTCATTCAAATCACAGGCTTATTTGCCCCTGTGAACAGCAGGGACAAAGCGGCCCACTCACACAATGATATGAATATGGGAAACATTCATTTAAAGGTGCATTGTGTAACTTTTAGAAGGATCTCTTGACAGAAATGCAATATAATATACATAACTATATTATAAGGGGTGTAATATACCTTACAAAATGATCTGTATTGTTTTTATTACCATAGAATAAGCTGTTTTAATCTACATACACTGTGGGTCCCCTACATGTAAGTCGCCATTTTGCCCCGCCATGCCCTAAATAGACAAACTGCTCTATAAAGCGCATATTGTCACTGTGTTGTCTCAGACGATGATATGGTTGTCATGTGGCATCTACTGTGGCTTCTCTATGTGTTCTGAAAGGGAGGGGTGAGCTGTGGACTGAGCCGTTGGTTGCAATTTACAATCTCACCACTAGATGCTACTAAAAATCTACACATTGGACCTTTAAAGGAATTGTTAAAATAAATAAAAACCTCTGATATGATTTACTCATCTTGCTACCCAGTCTCACAAAACTATGTACCTATAGTCACGTAATTTTTTTATTGTTTTTGGTGATACTGTCACGAGTTTCTGTTTATGTGTCATTGTCATGTATTGGTTACTCAACTTTTTTTCTATATTCAAGGTACCTATTTTCCTATATTCAAACCATTGTCGCTTCGGTTTAGGGCTAGATTTGATGTTTGCGTTAGAATGTCACTTTAAGTATTGGTTTATACAATTTTTTCTGATGTATTTTTTTATATTTTCTGATTTTGAAACCATTGTCACCTGGCATTAGGGTTAGAGGTGGGTTTGGGTAAAGATTAGCCTAGAAATCTAGATGCACCCTAGCGGCCGCAAAATATATTTGCAGCCAGGGTTTAGTCTAGGCACTCTCCATAGACTTAAGAGCTCAAAAAAAACAAAATTGTGTCAGGCCAATGACATCGTATATATTGTATGCGGGGCGGGCTTAACATAATGACGACAGAGTTACGACAGTTCCCTGGCACTTAAAAACTAACCTCTCGTTCAGACAGTCAGCGATGTTATCGCTATGTGTTGCTCGTCTCTTTCAATGAGGCGTTTCTAATTCTGCTTGACATAAACAAATGAGTACCATCCACTCCAGTAACTGATGAGAGAAGGATGACCTGAACTCCACTGCTTCGTTCTCATTGGTAGTCGCTCCCGTAATTCGCTCAACATTTGCATAAAGTTAAACTTTTCTTAACTTTCTCGCGTCGCTGGACACGCCCATACGGTCGCCAACGGTCACTTTCGCTCGTGTCGCCGGAAGTCGCCATGTTTCCATTGAAATGAATGAGATCGCGTCGCTCTGCTACTGCTTGTCGTTGGCTATCTGAATGGGGCGTAAGAATGGCTGCTGCTGGCGAACAGCTGTCTTTTGAATCTGCTTTGACCGCGACTCTGGAGGACTTATGTTGCGTTTACACCAGCTGCAGTAGGGGCGGCAAAAACACGCTATTCGTGCGTAGTTGGACGCTTGAACATTTGAGTTCACTTGCTTCATCTGCACGTGAAATTCTAGTCATTCGAGAAATTCATGCGGAAATTCGCCTCATGGGAGGGGCTTCTGCGACTCCGCGGAGACTCCGCCACTCCGCTCGCTTTCTGTAATCACCTCACTACTACAACAAGGTCCTGATTGGTTAACGCGGCGTGGAAATCTGCCGAAGTTTAGATTCGGCAATGCTCAATTCGCACGGAACGCGTCGCAGGATAGTAATCCGCATGTAATTGCGTTTTTGCATTGACTTAACATGTAAATCACCCACGCTTGCCGCCTCTACCACAACTGGTGTAAACGCAGCATTAGAGTTATGTTTTTTTTTGAGAAAAGAGCAAAGAACCCTACTGAAGTCCTTTTTAAGCAAGATGTTTGGAGTTTTGCCGACTGGTTTTGGTAAAAGTTTAATATACCAATTAGCTCTGATTGGCCGTAGCGCTATCCTATTGTGTGCAAAGGCATTTTGAGGGACAACCTTTTATCCCGCCCCTCGGATTGAGCCGTCTGTGTGACGAGTTGCCAGACCTTCCATCTTGATGTAGGTCTGGCTAACCAGGCTAGGTAAGGATGTCATTAGAACAAATAGGACAAAGCAATTGAGTAACCAATACATGACAATGACACATAAACAGAAATTCGTGATATGATCATGAACAAACACAAAAATTTGTGACAGTATCACGAAAAATAATAAAAAATTACGTGACTATAGGTACATCATTTTGTGAGACTGGGCTGCATCTTCATGTTGGGAGCTTTCTTCTGTTGAACACCAAACACTTTTAAACTTCTTAAAGAAATGGTTTTAATCTGCTCCAGAAAGGATGAAAACAAAATAATTTATTTTCCCGCTTGTGTTTTTAAAAATAGTTGCCAGCCAGTGCCAGAATTTTTTTTATAATTTTCACAAAATGTTAATGCCTTTCAGAAAATGTTCTTCTTTAATTACAAATTGTTTTTTAAAAGAAACCTATCCATATTTGAGAGGTGACAAAAAGAGAACAAATGAAGGTAGAATGAAACGTTTTTTTTTTTTTTTTTTGAAGTAGAGGGTCTATTCTTTCATTTATACAATATATAAACATACAATATATCAAATGAAAGAATAGACCCTCTACTTAAAAAAAAAAAAACGTTTCATTCTACCTTCATTTGTTCTCTTTTTGTCACCTCTCAAATATGGATAGGTTTCTTTTAAAAATACAAAAGTTTAGGCAAAAAGCTAAGATAATTGCATTTTTGAGAAGGACTTTTGTTAGAGATCAGATTCAGAGCGATGATCAAAACATACACCGAGTTGTTACTGTTTGCCTAAGTGGTTGCTTCCGGGTTTTTTAAGGTGGGTATGAGTGCCACCTGGTGGATAATAGCCGAAATATGGATTGCCAGAAAAACTTGTCTGTGGCAGGGAAGCGTTTTCTCTTAAAGGTCCCGTTCTTCCTGTTATTTTGAAGCTATGATTGTGTTTACAGTGGGCAATTAACAAGTGTTCTTTTACGTGTAAAAAACCACAGCATTTTTCACACAATTTACTTATCTGTATATCGCTGTCTATATCCTTGTTCTACGAAGTCCCTCTTTCAGAAATACGTAAGGAGTTCTGATTGTGCAGCTTGTTTAGTATGTTGTGATTCGACAGCAGCTTAGCTTAGCAGAGCCATCTGAGCCAAAGCTGGCGACTGACATATTCCTGTGGGCGGAGTTTACTTAAAAACTCTTTTATTGACGTCATTCAGAGGGCTGTAGTCCAAACCGTCCGTTCGCTGTAGGCTTTGAAAGGCGAATTCTGAAAATATATCACCTGGCAGTGAACTTTTGAGCTTTATCATTTTGCAGGTATTATTTATGCTATTATATTAACATTACACATTAACTAAAGTTTGAAAAATGGGATCAGGAAGAACGTGACCTTTAATTGACTCGTCAATCGCGGGGAAAGAGTTAAAGGCGGGGTGCATGATTTTTTAAAAACACTTTAAAAAAGGAAGTCGGGTTGAGTACGAAAACACACTTGTAGCCAATTAGCATTAAGGGGCGTGTCTACTAACCGATATCATTGCCTGGGTTGTGTATGTGTGGATGGGTCTATCAAAAGAAGGTCCAGATTCTATTGGGGTAGGGGCATGCTTGTTTAGGTGATTTCAAATATCAACATTGGCTTTTTAGAGATCACGCACCCCGCCTTTAAGACATAGTTTCACTGTATCAGAAACAAATGATTTAACACTTTAACTTCCTTTAGAGTGACATAAGGTTGAATTAAGACAGAATTGATTTTTTTATTGAAATATATTTGAATATATATAATATTTTAATATATTTTGAATATATTGTATATTAATTTGAATATATTGTATTTTTCTGTCAGTTTAAGTATCCTATACTCAGCATGACAGACCTCAGGCCATGCTTTAACCGAGCCGCTAGATTTATAATTGCTGACTTGTGCTGTCTGCCCGGATATGTTAACGGTTAAACAAACTAAAACCTCCTGAAAGTGCCAGAGGCCTTAAGTAAATGATTCCCCCGATGTGTCTTGTGATCCATATCTGGGCCCATTGAAGCACAAAGGAAAACGACATTCCATTAGAAAATATTCAGTTCTCTTCTGTAAACTTTAGAAAAAGATCAATAATACAGTAATGCTTCTAATTAATACAATAATATGCTTAAAATGAAGTATAAAGACTCAAGGGAATTGGCAGGAGGTGCAGCAGTTATAAAGAACGTGTGGCTGAGATGTTTGCATAAAACAGTCATCTCCACTCACACCCTTGTGTTATCCAGAGACCTGGATTGTTTAGGTTAAGACTTCGAGTGGGAGTGTTAACTCTTGAGGCTTCTGCTTGTGTGGAGGGATCTGTTTTAAATCTGTAAAGTGTATATACGTAGTGAAAGTGTCAGTGGCCCAGGCAGGAGATGTCGGTACTGGGTGAGATCTGTGAGTGTGGCCTCTGGAATGACTCCTTTTATTCATTTATGGCCTTTTAAAGTAGCAGCTTTGTGTTTGGCAATATCTGCTTATAAAGTATATATATATATATATAAGCAGATATTGCCAAACACAATGCTGCTAGTTATATATATTAATTCACATTTGAAATTGCAATTGTTTATATTGTATTTTTCTGTCAGTCTGTCCAGAAAAGTCATAACATTTTAGTCTGTAGTTGAACAGAGAGAAATGATAAAACAAGTTATCTGGTGCCATCTGCTGGTCACAAACAGCCCTTTCATAGTAAATAATCACAATTTCTAATTTGAATTAATATGTAAGTACATATTAACAGCATATCTCCGTATCAAAATATACATTTTCCTAAATACTGAATTTGCATTTTACATTTAATTTTAACATTTAAAAAAAATCTGCAAATCTAAAGAAAAGTCATAACATTTTAGTCTGTAGTTAAACAGAGAAAAATGATAAAACAAGTTACCTGCTGCCATCTGCTGGTCACAAACAGCCCTTTTATAGTAAATAATCACAAACTGTTTAATGTAAAACTTGTGTACTGCACTTTTTCCACATTGTATACAGCTTACTGTACCATAAAATTGTGTAACAAATGCTTTAAATATCGACATTATGCATCGATATATAGAAATGTCTATTTTTAATCCAATGTTATGTACACACGCCATAACTTGTAACAGTCTGAAAATAATTGTTAAAATCAGGGCTTATTATTACAGAGCCCCTAAGGGGACATGGAGCAAAATTAAATAAAGTTTAGTTTCACGTGAAACTATCGCGTGCGCACGTGAAACTATCTTGTTTAAAACTATCTTCGCTTTCATGTGTGCACGCAGAAGTTTCACATGAGCACACAAAACGTTTCACGTGAGCACATGAAACTAAACTTTACATTTTTTTTTACTCCTATGACACCTTAGGGGCTCGGTATATTTTGGTTCATTCATATTGTTCCGTCCTTATTACAGCCCTTTGTGTAAATTGACAGATAGTTTAACTCCTCTTCTAATCACCACACCGGACGAAGATGAATCATTCACTTCTTTAATGATGACAAAAGTAGGGTAAAACTGAAACCAAAAATATACATAAATGAGTACTAAATCTTCACATTAAGTCTGTTCACGTTTTAAACAATACTAGCACAACTTGTCATTTTACACAATGAAATAACTATTTAAAGGATTTAGTCATAAGTTTGCTCAGACTATTCTATTTATGCCACAGCCGGGATAAATGAACACCCGGAAATCTATTTTTAATAACATATCTCATCTTACATGAAAATATTCCTCTGCATAGATAGATGACATGTTAAAGAACATTTACATACCAACGATGCTCGTTTATAGCTTAAAATGTGAGCAGATGGACTTAGACTGGTTCTGAAATACCAGAAGCTGCTAACTGAAGACATTACTGGGCACTTCCTGATGATGTCATTAAAAGAAGCCACAGAACAAATGTGACTGTAATTTCTTTAGTATCCACTAGGGGGAGAAGGAGGAGTAACACATTAACACAGAACACACTAATACAGAACACTCCCCGTCTGGTGTCCCTGGATACCATTACTTAATCTATCATACATGTCTGAAAGGGCAGGCATAGTCTAGTCTTCGGATGGTAAGAGGAGGACCAACTCTGTAACTGGCCTCAGGTACACTTTAACCCCATCTGGATGTGCTACCTTCACTTCCACTTTGCGAACTCTGCCATCCTTGCTGGGAAACACTTCTGTGATACGCCCTATAGGCCATGTGTTTCTTTTGGCTTGATTGACTTTGATGAGCACTAAACTCCCTTTAGTGAGATTTGGCTTGTCAGACTGCCACTTCCTTCTCGTCTGCAGAGTGGACAGGTATTGTTTCCTCCATTTGTCCCAGAAGGTGTTGGCAAGACTTTGTACCTGTCTCCACTGACGTCTGTACAAGTCTTTGCCATCGAAGTCGCCTGGAGGTGCAAGAGAGGGGCCAGTTTTTTGTGTTAACAGAGTCGCAGGGGTAAGTATAAATGGATCATCTGGATCTGTAGACACTGGTATGAGCGGTCTGGAATTTACAATGGCTGTCACTTCAGCCATCAAGGTGACTAGGACCTCGTGGGTGATTCTTGAAGACCCCAGCTGTAAGAACATTGAGTCCAAGATCTTGCGGGTCAGCCCTATCATCCTTTCCCAGGCCCCGCCCATATGGGAGGCGTGAGGGGGGTTAAACTCCCACATGCAACCTTGATCCGTAAGAAATCTCTCCACTTTTTTATTGATGTTGGAAGGAATCAATAGCTCATGACAGGCTCCGACAAAGTTGGTTCCCCTGTCTGAGCGTAGCTGTTTGACCGGTCCACGAATTGCGATGAACCTTCTCAAGGCATTGATAAAAGAAGATGTGTCCATAGATTCGATGATTTCGATGTGGATGGCACGAATGCTTAGACAGCAGAACAAGACCGCCCATCTTTTACTGTCTGCTTGACCTCCCCGTGTGCGTCGTGACGAGACTGACCATGGTCCAAAGACATCGAGTCCCACATATGAAAATGGAGGATCCATGTTAAGGCGGCAGTCAGGTAAGTCGGCCATTTTCTGAGTTTCGCAGGTGCGACGGAGTCTACGACAAGTGACACATCTGAAAATGAGACTGTTCACACACCTTTTTCCACCCACAATCCACAAGCCTGCAGAACGAATGGCACCCTCTGTAAAGAGGCGTCCCTGATGTTGAGTCTGTTCATGATAATAGCGCACAAGAAGAGTGGCAATGTGGTGGCGACCAGGAACTATTATAGGTTGCTTCTCCTCATATCCCAAACTAGCCTCTGTGATACGTCCACCCACTCTAATGAGACCATCCGTGTCAATGAAAGGGCTCAGAGCTCTGATGAGACTGTCCTGTGGAAGAGATATTTGATCCCTGATACACTGCAGCTCTTTTGCATAAGTCTCCTCTTGAACTGTACGTATGATTGTGTTTTGGGCCTTGGTGAGCATCTCTACCGTGTGACCTTGGGCGCAGTGATGCCATCCATTGCAACCATCACGAGAACCTTCTGTATTCTTCTTGTAGAGGAGGACTATATGGGTAAGACATGAAATGGCACGGGTGAGCGACTTCCAGCTTGAGAAACGACAAAACCGTTGGGACCCAAGCAGTCTTTCCCTGACAGTAGTGCTCAGAGTATATACAAGAAGGCGGACATCTACGTCCTGTTCCGGATTCACTAGGTCAAAGGTGCCCTGTCGGAGGTGCATTTGCTGGGGCTGCGACAGGAAAGCTGGACCTGTGAGCCACATGGTGTCTTTGAGGCGTGCTGCTGAGATGAATCTCGTTGCATGATCAGCAGGATTATTGTCCGTTGATACAAAGTGCCACTGTGTGGGGCTGGAAAACCTTCTTATCCGCTGCACTCTGTTGTTCACGAAGACATAGAACCGGCGCTTTTCATTGTAGATGTAGCCCAACACTACCTTACTGTCCGTGAAATAGCTGATGTCATCTAGCTGAATGTCCAGCTCAGCAGTAATGAACTCTGCGATGTCCACTGCTAACACGGCAGCACATAGTTCCAACCGCGGAATAGTCAATTCCGGTCGAGGGGCTAGTTTTGCTTTGCCAAAAACAAAGCTTACGTGAAAGCTTCCATCTTGATCAAAGAGCCTTAAGTAGGCCACAGCTGCTACTGACTTGACTGATGCATCCGAGAAAATGCAGAGCTCTCTGCGTTGGGCTGTGGATGGAGAGACCTTTGTATAGGACCTAGGTATCTGTAGGTTTATGAGCTCTTGGAGTGATCCTCTCCATGCTGTCCATAGCTGCTCTTTCTCGGCAGGTAGCGGTGCGTCCCAGTCATGACAGTCAACTGTTAATTCTCGAAGTATGGCTTTCCCCTGCAACAAGATCGGGGCGACGAATCCCAAGGGGTCATACAGGCTGTTAATGGTTGACAAGACTCCACGTCGTGTAAAAGGTTTGTGTTCATCAGACACCTGAAATGTAAATGTGTCATTCTTCAGATCCCAACTGACACCTAAACTTCGTTGCATGGGGAGATCACCGGCTTCCGGATCTAGATCCTTTAGGTTGCTGGCATGGTCGTCTGAGGGGAAGGCTGCCATGACTTCTGCATTGTTTGACGCGATCTTATGCAGCCTGAGGTTGGAACATGCCAGCATCTGCTGTGCTCTTTTGAGCAGATCGATAGCAGCTGGAGCTGAAGGTAGAGATTTTAATGCATCATCTACGTAGAAGTTCCTCTCCACGAATCTTCTAACATCTCTTCCAAAGGTCTCCTCTCCCTCTTGTGCTGTCTTCCTCAATCCAAAGATAGCAACAGCCGGTGAAGGACTGTTGCCAAAAACATGCACGCGCATTCTATATTCCTTGATGTCTTTGTTAAAGTCGTTGTCTTGATACCACAGAAAACGTAAGAAGTTCCTGTGGTCTGGTCTGACAAGGAAGCAGTGGAACATCTGCTGGATGTCCGCTGTGATGGCAATGGAGTCCTGACGGAAACGAAGCAGCACGCCCAGGAGGTTATTATTAAGGTCGGGACCAGTCAGGAGAACATCATTAAGAGAAACGCCGTTGTGCTTAGCACTTGAGTCAAAAACTGCTCTGATCTGCCCAGGTTTTTTAGGGTGATACACCCCAAAAATAGGTAGATACCAGCACTCCTCCTCAGGTTCGAGCATGGGGGCTTCTTCTGCATGTCCATTTTGAAATATCTTTTGCATAAATGCGAAGAAGTGCTCCTTCAGCTCTGGTTTTCTGTTAAAGGACCGCTGCAGCGATCTGAAACGGTTAAGAGCTTGAACCTTGTTGTTGGGCAGGTGGCGTCTCGGTATCTTAAAAGGTAAGGGAGCTGTCCAACTGTTATCTTTATCTTTGTAAAACCCTAGTTCCATGATGTTCAGAAACGCTGCGTCTTCAAATGAAGGTGCAATTTTGTCGTCATCTTTGGATCTCTGAAAAACAGCGCATCCTATGTGGTCCTTGCAGATGAGAGACCCAGTGTTGTCATGTATTTCTTTCACAAAGTAGCGGTTGGGGCATGGTTTGAAGAGGGATGCTCGTCCATTCTCCAGTGTGTTAGTGTAGAAGGTGTTCACTACGTCTGGTTTGTGGACTTTACCAAGGCAGACACTGCCCACTATAACCCAGCCCAAGTCGAGCTTTTGTGCGTATGGAGAGTTGTGTGGGCCATTAATTTGTTTACGCACTTTGTGGACTCTGATGAGGTCTCTGCCAAGCAGCAACATTATGGGTGCCTGGGTATGTAAAGTTGGAATCTGTTTTGCGATACATTTTAGGTGCGTGTGCTGGACAGCTACCTCTGGAGTGGGAATTTCAGATCGGTTGTTGGGAATTTGATTGCACTCTATCAGAGTAGGGAGGGAGAGAGTGACTTTCTCATCCAAAGACTGTACCTGGAAGCCGTGTGCTCTTCTCCCTGACTTCTCCACTATGCCCGCACATGTCCTGAGGGAATATGGAGAGCGGTCGCCTTTAACATTGAAGAGCTCGAAGAATTCCGATCTTACCAGGGACCGATTACTCTGTTCATCCAATATGATGTACAGCTCCACTGCTTTCTCCTTTTGGCCGGTAGGGAAGACTCTGACCAAACAAATCTTAGAACAGGATCTTTCAGTCGTGTCTCCGCCACAAACTTCTGTACACTTTGAAGTCACTGCAACGTTTGGACCGACGATCTCATCCTCCCCGCCATGCTCGTGTGTAAGTTTTAGGGTCTTGATGGACCATGGAGCGGGCCCTGGGTGTAGGATCGAATGGTGTTTGTCGTCGTCACACTCTGTGCATCTAACATTCTTTACACAGTTCTTCGCGAAATGAGATGTTGACGCACAACAATGAAAACAGATGCCAATTTGTTTCAAAAGGGCTTTTCTCTCCTCGAGGGGTCTCTCTCTGAACGCACGGCATTTGTAAAGGGGGTGGGGCTTCTTATGAATAGGACATGTCTTTGCTGGGTCTTCTATCTTTGTGTGTGTAGGGTCAGTTGCAGTAGCTGAGGCTGATGAGATGTCAGTTTTATGGACTGATACGGGAGTACGGTAGCTCATGTTTTTATTTGTATATTTGTCTGTCTTGGTCTGATCTCCAGTACAAGGAACAAACATGAAACTTGGGTCGTTACGTGTCCTTGCTTGTTGGGAGACAAAGTTGACAAAGAAAGAGAATGGAGGGAAGGCAACTCTGTAGCTGTCTTTGTAGCTGGAGCCTTGTGTCATCCATCTTTCTTGCAAAGCAAACGGTAGCTTCTGTACGATATTGCTTATACCGCGTGCTGTGTCTAGATATGCAAGGCCTGGGAGTTCACCTTCCGATTTTACAGCTTGTAGCTCGGTCAGCAAGTCTGCGAGCTCCCTGAGTTTCTGATTGTCTTTGTTTGAAATCCTTGGAAAGTTATCTAGTCTCTTCCATAGTGCGTCCTCAATGACTTCGGGTGCACCATAGCACTCTTCCAGTCTCTCCCACACAACTAACAGCCCCTTTTCTGGGTCATTGACGTGTACAGCTCTCAAGCGTTTCGCATGTTCTGCTGACTCTGGCCCCAGCCACTTTACTAACAAATCTATTTCTTCTTTTGCACTAAGATTGAGGCCTCTGACAGTGTTCAGGAAAGACGCCTTCCATGCCCTGTAGTTTCCAGGTTTATCATCGAACTTCAACAGTCCTGTTGAAACCAGCTCTCGTCTGGCAAGAAAGCTTACAAAGTCTGTCACATTTTTATTTTCATCAGACGAACCTCTGAACACATTGTCTCGTAGTTCGCTGTGGACAGACGTACTTGGCGGGTAGTGACGGCCGTCATAAGCCCCTATGTGACTATCATGATATGCTGGTTGGTGCGTATTTATAGGTGTGGCTAATGGAGGGTGATAGCTGTCATACGTTTTGTGACCCCAGTACTCAGTGTGTTTTCCATCTCCTATTTGTGCATGTGCGGGGTTCTTGCTTATTGTGGTAGAACATTTTGGAGAATGGTGTGTTTCAGTCTGTGGGTCTTCATTCCTTTCAGGCTTGAGCTGCGTGGGTTGATAAGTGAGTGTTGTAGGCACTTGCGGAGGGGGTGTATGCTGAGGTTGGGTGTAAGTAGGGAAACCCTGTAGTTGTGACTCTGGGTTTAGACTGCTGTCCAATATACTATGTTTTTGTACATACTCTTCAGTCATTTGTATGGGGTTGTAAGATCGCTGTTCCGATCCACACTTTAGCTTGGAGCAATACCCATCATTCTCAAACTCCAGAGCAGCCTCCAAAACCTCTGCTTTGGCTACGGCCGCAGCTGCTGTCTTTTCTGCATTCAGTTTCTCCAATGATGCTTCCAATTGTGCTTTTTGAATTTTGATTTGCATCTCCTTTTCAGCATATGCTACTTTTGCTCTGGCTGCTTCCGCTTCTGCGCGTGCCATAGCTGCGGCTGCACTAGATCTGCTATGGCGACTGGATGTGCGGGAAGCTTGAGATCTGGTGATCCATGAGCCCCTTGATTTTGCATCGTCTTGGGACATTGTGTATGCTGGCTACCTTTATTTCAGAACTGCAGCGTGCGGGGTCCAGATCTGCTGTATATCAGCTCGCTTATGAGGCGTTGTTTTACTGTTCCGTCCTTATTACAGCCCTTTGTGTAAATTGACAGATAGTTTAACTCCTCTTCTAATCACCACACCGGACGAAGATGAATCATTCACTTCTTTAATGATGACAAAAGTAGGGTAAAACTGAAACCAAAAATATACATAAATGAGTACTAAATCTTCACATTAAGTCTGTTCACGTTTTAAACAATACTAGCACAACTTGTCATTTTACACAATGAAATAACTATTTAAAGGATTTAGTCATAAGTTTGCTCAGACTATTCTATTTATGCCACAGCCGGGATAAATGAACACCCGGAAATCTATTTTTAATAACATATCTCATCTTACATGAAAATATTCCTCTGCATAGATAGATGACATGTTAAAGAACATTTACATACCAACGATGCTCGTTTATAGCTTAAAATGTGAGCAGATGGACTTAGACTGGTTCTGAAATACCAGAAGCTGCTAACTGAAGACATTACTGGGCACTTCCTGATGATGTCATTAAAAGAAGCCACAGAACAAATGTGACTGTAATTTCTTTAGTATCCACTAGGGGGAGAAGGAGGAGTAACACATTAACACAGAACACACTAATACAGAACACATATCATTGCAGATGGAAAGATATTTCTTCTATTACTAATAATTTACTGTTACATTAAAGGTGGGGGCCATGATCTCTAAAAGCCAATATGGACTTTTGAAATCACCTAAACAAACACACCCTTACCCCAATAGAATCTGGACCTTCTTTGGTAGACCAGCCCCACACATATGCAACCCAGGCAACGATGTTGGTTAGTTGACACGCAACCCTTACTGCTGACTGGCTACAAGTGTGAAGTCGGCCCGACTCCCATTTCCAAAGTGTTTTTTCAAAAATCACGTACCCCACCTTTAAATTTTTTTAAAATCAACCATTCATCAATCAATACTATAAAAAGCTTTCCAGTGTTTTAAAGTGTTTAAATAAATGCAAAGCACACAGAAAATAAGGAAAAAACTTTTTTTCCACTTCTAATAAATTAATAATCATTTATTTAAATAAAACTCACTAATATCTCATCCAAAAAACACAGAAGTTTTCCTTTTTTCCTTTTTCAAGGCAACATCAACCATCCATCACACACATATTATATGAATTAAATAGACCTTTCTCCCTCTCTCTCTCTCTCTCTCTCTCTCTCTCTCTCTCTCTCTCACTCACACACACAGTATATGTAAAGGTGGCATCAACATTTGAGACTTGAATTTAGCTCCACCAAACAAGTTAAGGTGGAAACTTGTTTAGGAGAGCTGTCCTACCCCTCCATTCACCCTTGATTTTCACCCTTCTAGTGTATATTAGACCTGACCCACATATGAGTGATTCTCACGAAATCTATTTTTGCACATATAAGATTAAGGTCTGAACTTACTATAACCATTATTTTTGGGGTATTTAAAAAAATTCCTATAGAATTATTTACATTTTTTAGATTATCATCATCAAAAATTATCATAACCGCAACATGATATTACATTAAATAAATGCATTTACAAACTCATGTTTCGGTAATTCGAACTAAAAAGTTGCCTAGGTACTATGACAAACAATTTCAACTTTTATTTGGAGAGAAAAAATAAGAACTGCTTACCTGGTAGCCATCTTGAGTGTCACAGTCAATTATGTCCCTTCCAACAATTTTTTGTTTTAAATTTTAGTTCCTTGAGGGCTTAAACAATGATTGAAAAGTGTTGCGGATGATGAGAAAATTGGTCTTGGACACATTTATATTTCTTATTGTTGTCTTTGCATTTGCCAATGATCACAAAATACCACATGTTTCTTTACTGTAAATCTTTATAGTATAACATGCACCAAAGCTTTTAATTTTTAAGATTTTTAAATTATTAATATTTCCATGTCAAAGAACCCAAATCCAGCCATGGACACGTTGCGGTAATGAAAATTTTCACCTTAAATGTGGAAAAAACTACAAAATTGGTTTGTATGAAGTCATTTGAAATCATGTGCAAAATAGTAAATGAAGAGATGTTTGTAACTGTATGCTTCTTATTTTGATAGCATTTATTTTTTATCAAAATGTTTCATGACACCTCATAAGTATAATTTTGCGAGAATCACCCATATGGTTTTGCTAATATTTTCCCACATCAAAAAGCACCATCTTCGTAGCCTGATGCAACATTACTTCATCACATATTCACACAATTTTATGTTAATACAGCATTAGCGTCACACATATCCTGGCAGCTCATCTTTCACACTCAGATGAAATGATGTGCAATGATGTTCAGCCCGGATGAGACATGCTTGCAGATACTGCTATGTGAGGTTGATTTTACATAATGCCTTTTATTATGTATGTCTGTATGTGAACATATTAGCATATTGTGCGTTTTAAAAAAGGTGTTTTGTCAGTTTGAATCCCTTGTGGACGGCATAAGGTCAAAATCTGGTACTAGATGTATTCAGATAAAACAAAATCTACAAACGGGTGAAAAATTACCCATGGGCAGGTGATATCACATGAAACCACCACAGGTTACTGTCAAAATATGATTGATTGATTTCGCAGAGTTTTGCAATAAAGGACTCCGGATTTAAAATCTATGACACACAGTTGTCCATCATTTGTCATTTTGAGAGACTTTACAATCATTTTCTATTATACCTCAATTCACACTTTCTGAAAGCATTGACTTGTGTGTTTTTTTTTTTTTTCAAATAAATCTCATCTTTTGAAAGTAGTTGTTTGGTTATCTTTGAGTAGCTTATAGCTTTCAGTTTACACCCAACAGGCTTTAATGGTAATCAATAGAACAACAGATTTTTCTCTTTTTAATCTAATTGCAATCAGAAAGTAACTCAGAAATGCAGACAACCGTTTTGGTATTGAAACAGAAAGACGCAAAAAATTGTCACACAAAAACGACAACACATTCTGAAGCATCAAGGCAGCCCAGTCTGGTCACACAGTTCGAGTTGCCCAAGCTTGTGGTTGCAAGTCAAGACTTAAACTTCATTTAATCTCTGCTGAAAACAGTAATGTTGCAAAAGCATACCCACAATCTTTAGCTGCAAAATTATGCTTACGTTTTTAGTTTGTTCTGATGCATTTATGAGTAACTTATAAGAATATTGTGTGGATATGTGCGTGTGAGAAAGTTTCTGTGCATCACTGTAGCTTGTCTATTTGGTCACGTCCCATTTGTAACACCCTGTTTTAGTCAGTCAAAAAGGGGGAGGAGCAACCGTTTGAAAGGGTGGGGCAACCTCTTAAAATGCCACCTCCCCTCTCCCTACGATACACCCTCTCCTCTCAGCAATGAGCTCCTCATTTCCAAAGGATAAAGTTTTTAGGTATGGTCCGTGTCTAGTTCCTCACTGCTGCGGTTTATGGTAGGGTCAGTAGTTTTGCTGATCCGGTCCAGAGTGTCCACGCTGGTTGAGTGTTTGGAGTGAACTTTACCGATTTCCTCTAAAGCGCTGGCCAAAGAGTCCAGATCGCCTCTGTCCTGATGCTGGGCTTCCCATAAACTCAGTATTACAGCAGATGGGCTCGCCTGGCATGCGAAATAACCCAGATTCCTGAATAAAAACATGAGATAAACTTAGATCAATAGCACAAGATACAAACAATAGCACTGTATAAAACAATGCGTTAAAACATTTCAGGGAGTCGGAGCAGATGGTGTAGTGGGTAGTGCTCTGACATATGGTGCAGACGCACTTTCGGCAAAGTGATGTTCCATATAGTTTTATTTTAACTATTTAACTGAGTTTAATTGGTTTAGAAAATTTGTTTATTTCATTTTCATAGTCAAGCAATGCATTAGTAGCGCAAAGGTCACAGGTTCGATTCCCAGGGAACACACATACTGATAAATGAAATGTATAGATTGTAAGCCACTTTAGATAAATGCATCTGCTAAATGTGTAAATGTAATTAGTGTAAAGTTCAATTAGGAAACTTAAAAAAAATGCTTACTCACTGGGGTATATTTTATTTGAAATCCATATTGACCTAACCCACATTTTGGTTATATAAATTCTAATTATGCCATTGAGACACTGAATTATTACACTCCATTGCAAGGAGCCTCAGTGTGCATTACTTTCTATTTAATAATGTTAGCTTGCGATGCCTGTATGCCCCCACAACATATAAAAATGGTTAAATTAGTTTATATCAGGGAGAAGGATATTACCCAAATTTTGCTGGAAGAAAATCAACCCATCTTTGCGAGACGTAATCTAATCGAAAAGGAAACCAGAGATGCTGTAGTGCAGGTGTATGACTCAAACAAACAGACATAACTATTATTGAAAAAGAAAACAACTCTTACTGTTTAATGCAGCTGAGTTTCAAGCTACTCTGTATAACCTGTTGACCTCATAGTTACCTTCCGCTATTGCAAAACAGCAAATAACAACACCCGATGATGTTGGAAGAAGATTAAAAGTATACAGTGCATGGATGTTTCAACCCAGGGTAGAGTCAAATGTTGACAAACCCAACCTTTTTATTTTTTGTTCTTTACCCCTTGGTTAGGATTGTCTATTGATCCAACCGTGGATTGAAACAACCCAGCATTTTTAGACTGTGAAAACTATATATATAAAAACTGAAGCATTAGTCGGTAGCATGTTGAAAAGACCAGCTTAACACAGCCTTACTTTGCATGTTGGTTATACTGGTTAGTACTGGTTTGGGAGGAGACCAGCATAATCGTAGATGGCCTTTTGCACAAAGCAAAATTGACACATTAAGTTGCAGAGTAAATTTTGAGTAGACAAAACCTGACGAACCATCCTGGGTTAATTTGTGTTAATGTTTCTGAAAGGCTATAGATGGATTTCAGTCACGTGACCTTTTACATCATGCCGCCATCTTTAGGACCTACCGAGTACCAGTAGGTTATTGACAAGCATTGGCTACCTTGCTACGATTTACGGATTTCTTATCTTTTACTGTCTATGATTCTTACTGATATGGGAAGGCTACGAAAGACAACATGTCGCATCTCGACTGTCATGAAAATAAACGCTACTTTAAAAAAATATATCTTGGTTAGGGTGTGATGCCTTCTCGATCCCTGATGCGTTCTTCCAGCCGCTGTCCGCTGCTACCGAACTACCACTATTTTACAACATAAGAAGGCGCGACACAACATGAAACTTTGCTCGAAGTATCACCTGGATCTCTACACATGAACGCGAGCATTGAGAACATTGTTTGTGTACACAGAGTTTACTAAAAATAAAGGTTTTGTACAACTGACTTTGGCTGTTATGGTGTCCGCTTGTCATCTCTGCCAGACGTAAATAATCGATTTCCGAAGGGGAATGAATGAATATCATATGAGGCTCCTTTTTCAACCTGAAGGTCAATATTGTTTTTCACTTGCGACAAAACAACGACTTATCCATGCATTTTTATGGAACTATGCTTTAGGAGATATCAATCTTTACAATCCTCCCTCCTTACGTCGCAATTGGAGATCGATACATCTTGACTGGGAAGAAGGCGGCGAGCGGACGCCAAATCATCCAAAGTCAGTTGTTCAAAACCTTCTTTTTAGTTAACTCTCTGTTCACAAACAATGTTCTCAATGCTCGAGTTCACGTGTAGAGACATAGACGATACTTCGAGCAAAATATCATGTTGTGTTGAGCCTTCTTAGTGTTGTTAAAATAGCGATTTTGATGCTCACAGCATATTGAAGGCATAGCTTCTAGTTCTTTTGCGACCACTTCAAGTCCTTAAAATGGCGGAAGACAAGTGAGTGACGTCAGCTGATATCCATGTATAGGGCAAAAAAAAAAATCATACATTCCAAAAAATATGTTTTAAATATATGCTAAATACATTTTGTAGAAAATAAGGCTTAATTAAATATATTTTTAAATGCTTTAAATATATCTTTATTTTGTAAAATATACAAAAAATAGCCCAAAAATATGTTTTAAATATATGCTAAATGCATTTTGTAGAAAATATTTTTTAAATGCTTTAAAATATATATTTATTTTTTTAAAATAAACAAAAATGGCCCAAAAATATATTGGTGAAAAATATATTATTTTTGTAAATATATTCCGCACATATATTTTTTTGGCCATTTTTTGTATATTTTGAAATATATTTAAAATGATATTTGAAAATGTGGGGGTGACGTTTTTAACAAACAGAATAGAAAACATGGAAAAAAGTAGGTGTGCAAATTTCTCCATTAAAAACTGTATTATGGGCAAACATTGGAAATTAAAAACAACAACAATTGCTACCCAAAATACGTACATGGGCATTTATATAAAGAAAGTTTTATCCTCTAGTTAAAAAAATCTCTGTGTCCACACGAACGTGCAAAAACCCGGTATGAAGCGCTGTCAATAACACGACAAACCAACAGATGGCGATATATCTCTAACCGTAAAGCCATGTTAATCAATCACGTCACAGGCCAAAAACTCAGGTTTCACCGGCTACACGACATCTTTATCCTGGCAGGAGTTTTAAGTTCGGTTTCAGTCACCTGATACTGTGATTGTGAGTTGAAGAATGGCCAAACCGCATCGAAAAAGATACGGTTTTGAAAATACTGTGTACATGAGGGCCTGACAACAGCTATAGGGCACTCGTAAAGCAGCCTGACCAGCATGCTTTCTCTAATGATGCTGGTTTATTGCGGATATCTTGCTGGTTATTTAAACTGCCAGGAAAGGATACCAGCATACAAGACACAAAATAGCAGAACATTAACCATCATCATTAGGCAGACAACGATAAACCCGCAGAAGTAATGGGGCAATGTAAATAATGCTTATGATTTTAACAGCTGTTTGGTGTCCAACAGGGGGCAGTGTTGTGCTACATTAACTCGAGCTGGGTAATTTGGCCCGTGTGCTGCTTAGAGCAGCATGAACATCTTCCAAAGGTAATTGCAGAAATCCGCTTAACAAGGAGGAGACATTCTCATTACACACTGCCTGAGGCTCTGACCAGCTAGAAAATTCCCCTAAATCCTTCTTCCCAACTCTCCCTGCCTCATTTCAAAAACAACTCTGTCTTTCATGCAGAAAATCTTACAAATGTAAACCCACATAACGCAAGAAAGTTCTGAACCAAACAAACATGCGAGTTGAAAACAGACCAGACATTTCTGACATTTCGGTTTGTTTGTGACATTTGTAATAAGTGAGGATAAGAAAAGTGCAAGCAAGATCAAGCCGAGCAGAAGACCAAAGATGTTTTTTTGCACCAGTAGCTTAATGAGGAAAAGATCTGAATGATTCAGACACCGACAGATTGAAACCGTACATAAATGTCTGCATTGCTGTAATGCGGAGATCTACATCCATAATTAAATCCATGTCTCCGTTTGAGCCCTGAGGTGTGCAGGGTGCATGATGTAGAGATCAGTGCTATCTCATTACACCACAACCTTTGACGCCTGTGGCTCTGCCCGTGGTTAATGTAACCTTCTGGCTGTAACTGGGCCCAAGGATACAAAGCAAATTAGATGTGGGGGCTTCCATATGTTAAAGCCCTGTAACGGTCGTCCGTATGTTTGGTTATAGGCAAAGCGTGTTCCTGTTTCTCTCACCTGTCTATGTGCAGTTTCTGTGCTAAAAGCTGCCAGTCTTTGCCCTTGGCGTTGGCCGTGTCAAATGTCGCACAGATCCGCTGCCGTATGGACAGGGGGATTTTAAAGGCCCTGGACCCCGTCTGGGAGGTGATGGTACAGTCTGACTGTGTGAAGAATGGCACTGTGTCTTTTTCACTCTGAAGGAACAAAGCATTGCAGTGACAGATTAGGGGTCAGTGTATTACAATTGGATCATCAATATTTGGTGTGCGTGTTACAATTAGGGCTGTCAAAGTTAATGCATTAACATGTTTGATAAATTAAATATGGTTAACACCATTAACGCATATTAAATACAAATCGACATTATAGCCATTTAATGGCGTTCCGTGCAATTACTGAAAACAAATCTGATTGAAACCGATCGAGGCAAGCACACAGGGAATCATTTAACAGTAAACGATGGGAAAAGATCCTCCTTACGGGTAATTTAGCCAGATCGAACGTTTAAAATTAAGTAACGTCAAGCGCATGCTTGAATTTAAGGTCAAACAGTAAAATATCATCCGTGGTATTTAAAAAAAACACCATTATAGAAACTAATGTGTTCCTGAAGCACATTTGGTAGAGCAGGGGTTTTTAAACTAGTGTGCGATAAAATTTCAAGAGGACAAAGGAAAAATCTTCTTAACCAATTTTTTAGGTTTGTAGACAATGTGCTGTCTTTATAATATCGCAATTACTATTTAGCTAACACAGTTTAAACGTTTCTTTATTTGGCAGACACTTTTATCCAAAGCCACTTACAAGGTACACGTTTGTTTTATTAGTATGTGTGTGTGTTCCCTGGGTTTGAACCCATGACCTTTTGCTCTACTAAAGCAATGCTCTACCACTGAGATATACAGAAACATACAGTAGATACTTATAAACAGTGGCAAGAAAAAGTATGTGAACCTTTTGGAATTTGGGTTTTCTGAATAAATTTGTCATAAAATGCAATCTGATCTTCATCTAAGTCAAGGGTATTTACAAACAGAATGTGTTTTAAAATAATTACACAAATTTTGATTTTTCATGTCTTTATTAAACATGCTAATTTAACAAAATGGAAAAAGTAAGTGAACACTTAGAATTAATAACTGGTTGATCTCCCCTTGGCAGCAAAAACCTCAACCAAGCGCTTCCTGTAGGATCAGACCTGCACATCGTTGAGGAGGAATTTTAGCTCATTCTGTCTGACAGAACTGCTTTAGCTCTGTTATATTCTTTAGATGTCTTGTCTGGTCCTCTTCAAGTCAATCCATAGCATCTCTATTGGGTTGAGGTCTGGGCTCTGACTTGGCCACTCCAAAAGGTGGATTTCGTTTTTCTGAAGCCATTCTGTTGTGGACTTGCTCCTGTGTTTTGGGTCATTGTCCTGTTGCATCACCCACCTTCTACACAGTTTCAGCTGACGTACAGACATTCTCACATTATCCTGAAGAATTGTCTGATATAGTTGGGAATTCATCTTCTCTTCAATGACTGCAAAGCAGGCCCAAATCATGATGTTTCCTTCACCATACTACAGTTAGGATGATGTTTTGATGATATGCTGTGTCCTTTCTACGCCAGTTCAATCTTAGTTTCATCAGTCCACAAAACATTTTGCCAATAGCGCTGTGGAGTGTCAATGTGCTCTTTTGCAAACTTCAGGCGTGCAGCAATGTTCTTTTTAGTAAGCAGTGGCTTCCTTTATAGTGTCCTTCCATGGATACCCTGCTTGTTCAGTGTTTTATGTATTGTAGACTCATGAACAGAGATGTTAGCAAGTTTTCAATTATGCCTCAAATCTTTGGCTGTCATGCAGGGTTGTTTCATTACCCCATTGATGAGTATTCGTTATGCTCTTGGTTTCATTTTGACTGGGCACTCACATCTTGGTAGAGTAGCAACAGTCCCAAAGCGTCTCCATTTGTAGATTGTTTGTAGACTGTAGACTGGTAATTTTTTTAAATAACTTTGAAACCCTTTCCAGCTTTATTTAAAGCAACAATTCTTGACAGTATCTCCTCTGAAAGCTCTTTTTGGCGAGGCATGGCTCACATAAGCGCGTTCTTCTTGTGCAGAGCAAACTCCAAAAAGGTTAGAGGAATAGTCTACTCATTTTCAATATTAAACTATGTTATTACCTTAACTAAGAATTGTTGATACATCCCTCTATCATCTGTGTGCGTGCACATAAGCGCTGGAGCGCGCTGCGACACTTCAATAGCATTTAGCTTAGCCCCATTCATTCAATGGAATCAAACAGAGATAAAGTTAGAAGTGACCAAACACATCAACGTTTTTCCTATTGAAGACGAGTAGTTATACGAGCAAGTTTGGTGGTACAAAATAAAACGTAGCGCTTATCTAAGCGGATTTAAAAGAGTAACTATATTTTATGGCGTAATAGCACTTTTGGGAGTACTTCGACTCGGCGCAGTAACACCCTCCCTCTCCCATTATGAGAGGGAGAAGGGAGCGGACTTTTCAGGCGAGTCGAAGTACTAAGTACTTTATATCCGCTTAGAAAAGCGCTACATTTTATTTTGTACCACCAAACTTGCTCGTATAACTACTCGTCTTAAATAGGAAAAACGTTGATGTGTTTGGTCACTTCTAACTTTATCTCTGAGTGGTACCATTGAATGAATGGGGCTAAGCTAAATGCTATCGAAGTGTCGCAGCGCGCTCCAGCGCTTACGTGCACGCACACAGATGATAGAGGGATGTATCAACAATTCTTAGTTAAGGTAATAACATAGTTTAATATTGAAAATGAGTAGACTATTCCTTTAAGAGGTTTTTTATCAGTCAAAGTAGCTGTAGTCCACACCTCCAAACGTATTATCTTAACAAGACTCCAGGTATGCTAAAACCTGACTCCAATTAGCCTTTTTGAGGTCATTAACTCAAGGGTTCACAAACTTTTTTCACAAGCACTATGAGTTTTTGGGTAGTTCTCAATAAAGACATGAAAGATCAGATTTTTTTTGTATTTTTTTAGACACATTATGTTTGTATATAAATAAATAAATAAATAAATATATAATTTGTAAATATCATTGTAAATCCCTGAAGGACTGTGTATAGCAGTGCAAACATTTGTGGGTTCGATCCCAGGGAACACAGTACTGATAAAAATGTATAGCTTGTTTGTAATGCACTGTAAGTTGCTTTGGATAAAAGCATCTGGTTAATGCATAAATGTAAATATAAATAAGACTGCTGGCAGGCGGCAATAACTTTACAAATGTAATATAAAGTCCATGAAGTGTAGGGAAAGTTGTTTTACTATTGATTTATTGTGCAATTGCACAAAGGTTTTGTTTTTCCGTGCGGGCGCCGTTGCATAAATATACACTATCAGTGTCATCCAGACAAATTTGCAAACCTTATAATTACACCTGTACCTATTTATTTTTCTTGGAACCGAAGGTACAAAACAATTATGAAATAACTACACTGTAAAAAATGCAGCATGAAGTTTAAACAACTAAATTATGCAAGTCAATCCAACCTACTTTATTAAAGTTTTGACTTTAATAAACTTTTTTCTTAAAGTAATCTGAAATACTTTTTTACAGTGTTGATATAATCGACTGACATCCCTAGATGCAATACATGATTCATTCTCCGCACCTCGGCAATGGTGGTGTAGACCTGTAGGATCTGCTCATGACCTTTGACCTGCCGAACACTGATCTTACAGGAGAGCTGATTGGCTGCTGGACTGTAGCGCTCCAGAGAAAAGGCACACTGCAGAGGAGTCTGGTTACTACACCACACCTGAGAGAACGAGAATTCCTGCCCAATACAAGACGAACACACGAAAACAGGATATGAAGAAAGTGTCTGATCTCTTCTTCTCTTCTCTCTCATCTCTATTGTTATTCTTCTGCTGGAGCCACTGAAGCTAATTTACTTAGTGTCATATAACTGATAGCCCTGCCAAAGCACAGCCTAGTGTGACAAAACATGGCTTGCCATGGTTAGGGTTTGGATAAAAATGTGTCAGATCTTATATAGCTTTTTAACAAAAGGAACAGTGAGTAAATAAAACATTATTTAAAAAAAAAAATGTCATGCAAAAAAGAAAGAAAAAAAAAACAGCTCTCTTTTAATACAAAAGTGTCTTGGCATTGACATAAAAGCAAATTTCTTGATTTTCTAAAAAACGTACAATTGCAACAATGCAAAGATGCTTCACAAACGTGCACTGAATTTTAACACTTGGTAAAATGTATGTATTAACAATAGTAATGGTGATGCTTTTGTTAGCTAGAGCCACTTTTCTATAAAAAAAATGTATTATTGACAGAGATTGGACCAATTCAAACCCACACACAAAAATCTTGCCATCTATGGAAACAAACGCCATATTTTAACCCTGGCCTCTGGATTAACTACCTTAAACAGTGCTTTATTAATATTCATACAACCAGTCAAATGAACACTTGAATTTGACATCTCATTAATATTCGACCTCATATGCATATTAACAAAACTTATGCATATTCATACAGAGTAGGTATCCATATTTATGAGAACAGCACCTGGCAGGTGGTGAAAGGTTTGATGCTCCAGAGGAACTGTGGGATGTCCTGGATGGAGACCTGTAGACTAAAAGAGTTCGCTCTGAAGAGCAGGGTCTTGGGTTCCTCCAGGAGGCGGCCACCTCGACCTCGCTCCACTGATACCACCTCCTGTGAGGAACAGAAAGGGAAAACAAATAGAGATATAAGGTTTAGACAGTTTAGGTGCCAATGTAGCCTGGGTTTCCCCATGCTGCCTTGCGTGCAAATTTATTTACGCTGCAAGTCTAGCATGGAAACTATGGACCAATTTTTCCCTTGAATTGGGAACCAATCACAGAGAATGGGGAGGGGGCAGCAAGACGATGACGAGGTCTATGGGACACACCGAAGCAGTTTTGTTTATCCAACACGGCAGCAGACGCGTTACTTTTCAATGCAGCCTTAGATAGTCTTCTAAGTAGTTTTGACGCAAGTTTATTGAAAAAAAAGAGCAACTTTTGACGTTAAACTATTTCATATCCAAGAAGGATGTTTGAAATATTGAATAATTGATAGAAAGTGTGCACTTATTTGAAGAGACAACAACAAATGCTCATACAGTTACATAAAAACGTTCGACACATTAAAAATATTCTGCACTGAGAACACAACTCAACTGATAGCTCATGTTTAAATTATTCAGCTAGAAATAAACCCTTCCCACGCTACACAACAGCTATATTCCGCTTTTGCCGAAACCTTTAATCTTCGTAACCTGAGAAGATGAAGCATAAAGTGATTAAAAATCTCTCCACGAGTTTGACGTTTTCAACCCCCAGTCCAAATGCAGGTCGGAAAAATGCCAGCATTGCATTTTTCATCAACAAGAATGGAATTACAATAACACCCTGGGCCAAAAAATTAAAAACAAAACAAAATCCGGCAACAAAACAACTAATAAATCACAAGGCACAATGCCATCAATTACCATCACAGTCGAATACAATGAAAGTCGCCTACCTTTCCCACACACCATACACAAACACAAAGGCATGCAAAAAAGCCATTGGATGGACAGAATCTGCGCTGATGAAAGGCACTGGTGATTTTGTGCACTTTGCATCTATTCTGCGGGAATTGTTGACATCGGCACCGCAGCATTAAGAGCATTAGGTCTCCCTCTCCTTCTCTACCTCGGTCACAAAAGACAGAAAAATAGTCTCTCGCTGTGATGGCTGCTGATCGATCCTGGCCTGAATTCGTTCAGTTTCCAGGGAGGAATTCATTTGCTGTTTTGTGAAATGCAAACAACTCTGACAACAAAGGAGGGGTACAAAGAAAGAAAAAACGGGTTGTGAACGTGTAGGTAAACACAACGAGAAAGAAAGAGTGCTGTGGTGTGGAGAAATGCAATCTTTGACCGTTCAGTCGTGAGCGTGTCTTGTTTGAGAAGCCGACTTCACAGAGCCAAGAGCTGTCACACACACACACACACACACACACACGCACAAGCACACACTGCAAAAAATGATTTTCAAGAAAAATATCTTAGCATTTTTGTCTTGTTTTCGGTAAAAATATCAAAAAATTCTTAAATTAAGATGCTTTTCTTGATGAGCAAAACGACCCAAGAAAATAAGTCTAGTTTTTAGACCAAAAATATGTAATTTAAGTGATTTTGTGCATAAAACAAGCAAAAAAAATCGGCCAATGCAGTAAGCAAATTTAATTTGAATTTTTCTTTAATTTTCAAGATTGTTTTGCTTACCCCATTGGCAGATTTTATTTCTTGTTTTATGATATTTTTAGATATTTTTACTGAAAATGACAAAAATACTAAGATTTTTTTCTTGAAAATCATTTTTTGCAGTGCAGGTTTGTTTCTTCTGGTGGAAACCTTTTATAGACTTCTATTGTTTTTTTACTTATCTAATAATATTTTTATTGCATTATAAAAATAAGGATAAACCAAACCCATTGGGTTGTAATCACCCTATGCTTGGTTGTAACCCATATAAATAAAAAATATATATAAATGTTCATTGGCTGAGTTTGTCCCTTTCTGACCCAACACTGGTTAAAAAATAAACAACCCAGCATTTTTATAGTCTATGCTTTGCTACTGTATGTAAACAAGTACATACAAACCATAATCTTTCCAAACTTGTTCGAAGTCTTGTCAGATATTACTAACTTCACGTGATATACTATAGCTAAGTAAACCAACACACAAACTCTTGACTGCTTTTGTGAAAATCATTATAACATTTTTGTACATCTTTCTGCTTCGATACAACATAAACACATCTTTATTGCCCAATAACCACAATGAGAAAATATCCATGCCAAACATTTAACATAAACGACATCAATACAAAAATGAACTTTTGAAGAAGGACAGAGCTGATGAAAACTCTGTGTGTGTGCGCTGAAGAAATGAAGAAAGACTTTCTCAAGCTGCGTCCGCTCGGCTAGACGTTACGCTTAACAGAATGTAAATCACTTTTAATTAGCACTTGGAAAATATTCAGTCGCGTACTAAACACGGGGAAGGAATCGTGCGACAGGGGAATTGGCTGACCGTGTCTGTAATTTAAGAAGCCATTTCATCAGTGAGCCAATAGATGTGAGAATGAGAGTCCAGTTGACTTTCAGTGAAGCGTAAAACCAGAGTACCCACAGTGCATGACGCCCAGCCATAACATGTCACCTCATGAATGCAAATATCCCATAAACCGTGGATATCTATCTAATGCCATATGCAGTGTAAAGAAGAAATATCGCATGACATTTAAGAAACCTGGTGAAAAGCAGTCTGAAGAAAATAAATATATATGTGGGAGGATGCTTGTTTGATGGTTTTTAGAATAGGTGCAATATTTCACCAGTACAACCTGTATGGCTTAGTGGAAGAGCATTGCGTTAGCAGCGCAAAAGGTCATGGGTTTGAACCCAGAGAACACACATTTGATTGATGGTTCAAGCTCACAAAACACTACCGCAAATTAAAATTGCACTTTAAAGGAAAACACCACAGTTTTTTCCAATATTTTACTATGTTCTTACCTCAACTTGAATGAATTAATACATACTAGGGCTGGGACAACGCGTCGACGTAATCGACGACGTCGACGCAAAAAATACGTCGACGCAAAATATGCGCGTCGATTCGTCAGACCCAAAAAGGCGGCGCAGTAGTAGCAACGCGAGTTGCTTCAGTCCACGCCGGTTTCACACAGGGTGAGCAGTGGCTGCGGCCGCGCGGCGCGTGGTTTTCTCAGCGCCCATGTTAACAAGCATGCACCCCGCCGCATAAGCAGCGCGAGCTCGCGGCTCGAAACGGATATAAACGGAGGTCGGAGCCAGCCGCAAATACTTGGGCGGCTCTGTAGCAACAGTGCTGCAATCGTTTCTGCGTGGTTCTGCTGCGCTGCTCACGCTCAATTAAAGTGAAAGTGCTTTGTTTATGGTTTAAATGCTCGTGGATTTACGCGAAAAAGTGTCATTTTACCATAAAATCATGAATGTGATGCCAAGTGTGTTTTAAACAGTCATTTGAGCAATTTAACAGAAAGCAATGAAATATGTCACTGTTGCCAGAAGACTGTGCTTTCATTCACTCTCTGTCCAGCAGTAAATGAGTCCTCATCTATCTTAATAAACTTAAGAGAAAGAGATTTAATAATATATGTGCTTCTTAAGTCTATAATAAGTCTATCTTAAGTTTATATCTGTCATTTAATGGACTAGAACAGCACGAAAACAATGTGGATTAAACAAATCTAGTTATAAAAATTACACAGACCATCAAAAGGCACACTGAAGAGGTTTTGCTCATAAATGCATGTAAAATAAAGTAATTTGAACTTGAGATTTTTATACGGTTACTTAACTGCACAGTATGCACTGCAAATGCTTTATTGAATGCTACCTCTGTCTAAGAATGCATTATTTTGCACTTGTATAGTCTTTTTTTATTTTGAAATTTTAAGAGCAATAAAGATATATTGAAATGTTTACATTCAGATATGTAAAGCAACATGTATAACTTGCTATTAGTTAATTAATGGGGTGATAATCGAGAATCGAATCGAATCGAAGTCGAATCGGACTGACAAAATGAATCGTTAGATTAATCGATGCATCGAAAAAATAATCGCTAGATTAATCGTTAAAAAAATAATCGTTTATCCCAGCCCTAATACATACCTATCTTTTTTCAATGCGTGCAGTTTTAATCTTTGTACAGCACTTCTTGAATATGTTAGCATTTAGCCTAGCCCCATTCATTCCTATAGCTCCAAACTAAAGTTTTATTTTGTGCCACCATACTTACTCGTGTAACTACTCATGTAACAGTCTTTAAATAGGGAAAACATGGAAGTGTTTGGTGGCTTCTAAATTCATCCCTGTTTGGAGCCATAGGAATGAATGGGGTTAGGCTAAATGCTAACACATTCAAAAGGCGCTGTACAAAGATTAAAGGTGCATGCATTGAAAAAAGACAGGGATGTATTAATTTGTCTAAGTTGAGGTAAGAACATAGTAAAATATTGAAAAATTCTGGTGTTTTCCTTTAAAGTAAAACAAATACATACATGTCAATCCTGTGCTGGTCTTCTGCAGGGAAATAACATATGCACATTTTACTTTACTTAAAAATATTAAAGTTCGTACACACCTGAAAGGAGTGGGGCGTGTCATCCACACAGTACACTCGAATGCTATAGTTGAGAAAGTTTGGCTCCATGTTTCCAAACGCAGCCAGTCGGATTCTCTTCCCAGCTGCCTGTGTGAGAGCCTCTCCAACTAAAGCATAACACCCTGCTCTTTCCACCAACAGGTGGCAGCACTGAGTGTCCAACAGGCAGTAACAACAGGTGCTCTCTGAATCCACAGCCATCACCTCCTGTCAAACACATTAAAACACATCCACTTACAGTCAAAATCACCTCCTGTTTATATCACATTTTTATTGTTTCCATGTTTAATGAGATTTTTAAAACATTATTCTAGTTTTTGCAAAGGTATATATAATATACCTTTAACATTAATAGCAATGTTTAAGTTTATATAACATTGGAAGTAATAAAATAAATTTTTTAGCAAGTTTTTGGAATACATAGGTTGAGAGATGGGGTGAAAGTCCAAAGAAGGGCTACTAAAATGTGTAATACCTTAAAATATTGCAGTTTTCCTCAAACACTGCAACAATGGCTCAAATAAAATAAGTGCTCGTGTTTGTTGCGTCATGTGAACCATGTGCATCACGTGTCTTGTCAAAATAAGTGCCTGCTGCAGATGCGTCTAAAAGGTTTATGAGAAAAGAGATGCTAGCGTTCGCCAGATACTCATATAATCTCATGCGTAATCAGAGTTTACTGTTAAGGGAGATTTGCGTGTATTTTGTGAAAGTCTCTTTTATCATAAACGGTTTTGACGCCTGTGAAGCAGGCACTTATTTTGACAAAACACGTGATGCACATGGTTCACATGACGCAACAAACACGAGCAACACACATGACACTCCGAACACATATTTTGAATTTGCGCCCCTCGGAATAGCAGCTGCCACTGTATACTTGGTACAATCCATCCTCCTTGGTACAAATTATTATTTCTTACACTCAAAAAAGTGCTATTTTCAACCCAGCGTTGAGTCAAAAAGGGACGAGGCCAGCCCCAGTTGGGTGAAATTAACCCAGAAAATGTTTATTTTTGACCCAACAATGTTAAAACAACCCATCATTGTGGCTAGGTTAAATTACAACCCAACAGGCTGGGCTTTTCCCTTTTTGACCCAATGGTGGGTTGAAATAACCCAGCATTTTTTAGCGTGTACTTGGCAACCCAGATCATTGTCACAGTCTGGTTTACTTTAAAACTCCTGGGTCAACAGAAAAGTGCAAATACACAAATGTAAAGAGGTGAAGATCTTTAGCTGAAATTATGCTTCCCCTTTCTTTATAGCGCTACAGATGGAGTCACAGCTTGAATATTATTATATACATCTGGTATTTGAATGTCAGGAACAGTGGGTTTGTAGCGGCCAGCAGGCATTCAGAGTCCAGGGTCTCCATTTCGGCGGCTGAATGTAGCCAAAGCAAAGCATAACTCTGCCCCCTGGAGCGACCCGAAGTTTTCAAAAAACTGAAGCGCTTGATATTTCAGACAGAAACACGCCATCGCACAGGAAGACTCGTTGCAGCAAAGTGGGTGCACATTAAAATATTTTTTTTCTGCCTCGCACACACAAAAAAAAATCGCACAAAAACAGTGCAATTCCCAATCCTGTAGGGACATTACCTGTTGCGTGTCTCTCGCATTACGCCTGCGAGGAATAAAGCTCATTATTTCGAACATAACCGTCAAAGGTCTGTGGGTCTTTAACACAGTGTCAAAATGACTCACTTCCACAAAAGAAAAGAGTTGATTGGTATTGTGATGTGTGTTTGAATTAGACTGTCTGCACTTGATTATAGTCTGAAAAAAATGTCAGGTCGCACACACACACAACTGCACAAAAACAAACAGAGCTGGTTTCCCCAGGGTCAGTTTGCATCAATGAGCTCATGCACAACTTTGATGATGTTCAGACTATAAAGAAGATTAAAATATCAAGGCAGAAAAAAGGACTGTGATAATAGAAAAAGCACACAGAGTTCTGAGGAAAGCGCATCAATAGAAGTCGACGTTTAGTAAACTCGGTCTACAATAAAGAGAACATAAGTATTGATTCAGATGTAGAGTAGAACGGCAACCTTCAACATCCGATTCAATATGACAATTATGTTCTTTATGGTTACCACCACCTTTAGTTACCACTTCTTTTCATTAAACTACATGATTCATTTTGTTTATTAAGTGTTAGTTCAAGGTTAGCTGGTGAAGAATGTACAGTAAATGCTGTATGATGCTATTTTCTCAGTGGAACACAAAATTATTTTAGTAGAAGAATTATTAGAAGCTCTTGCTAGGACCTGCTAAATCTAAATTATCCATATGATGAATTAAGTCTTTTGAAATAATATATGTGACCTAGCCTGTAAAAACCGCAGCTAGAGTCATTGTTTTGTAATTAACTGTTTTCTACATAAAAGAATTTAACATAATATAAAGAACATTCTTTGAAAATATAACCTTGACGTGTCAAAGATTGGAGTTCGAATTATATGGCCTCTAAATCAGGAAGTGGAATGGATTTGAGGAGCAGTGTGAAAGTCAAGGCTGGAGTTAACTCTTTCCAAGCCATTGACGATTTAACTCGTCAATTAAGAGAAAACACTTCCCTGTCAATGACGAGTTTTTCCAGCAATCCGTATTTCCACTATTATCCATTAGGTGGCGCAAGTTACCCAACTTATAAAACCTGGAAGTATCACCTTAGGGAAACAGTTCAAACTCTGTGTATGTTTTGATCATCACTCTGAATCTGATCTCTATCAAAAGTCCTTCACAAAAATGCAATTATCTTAGCTTTTTGCTAAAAAAAGCTTTGGTATTTTTGAAGAAACTCATATTTAAGAAGTGGTAAGGTAGGATGAATTTTTTTTAAGCAGAAGATCTGTTCTTTCATTTGGTATATTGTATGTTTATATATTTAAAGAATAACATTTTCGGCAAGGCACTAAACTTTTGTGAAAATTATAAAAAATGATGCCGCTGGCTGGCAACTTTAAAGGGGCCATGGAATGAAAATCTCAAAGATCAACCCAGTAACTTACTTTTGGTAAACTATTCTCCGCAACTTAAAGCATGTGAAAAAATAGCTCATTTAAATTTGGCTCTCCTTATGATGTCATAAGGAGATCTTTTTATAATAATACCGCCCCTTAATCTGTACTATCCAATCACAGCACAGCCATTTAGTGCAAAGAGAAAGCAAGAGAGAGAGAAAATACTTGACAGCACAATTGAGTTTCAATTGCAACAAACCACCATCATTGCGATCAGTGTTTGAATTTCATCAGCTCATTTGCATTTTAAAGGACACACCCAAAATGCCACATTTTTGCTCACATCCACAAAGTGTCAATTTTAACATGTTAAAAAAAATTACCTGTATGGTATTTTAAGCAAAAACACTGAAAAAAATGATTCATTCAATTTACTCAATTTTTTCAGGTAACTGGTTGCAATCAATTTATTTAAGCTACATTTAAACAAAAGCTTTTTGTTTTGTGTTGTATTCTTATTTTTTTTTTGTTTAAATATAGCTTTATTAAATTGATTGCAACCACATACCTTAAAAAATTGAGTAAATTGAATGAATCATTTTTTTCACTGCATGTGTACTCTGGGGTCACCAACGATTTATTTTACATCTTAAAAACATTATTCTGACATGGCCCCTTAAAAAAAAAAAACACTGGCGTGGAAAGAGTTAAAAAAGTGATATGGAGTTTAATTTATTAGGGCAGTCCTCAAGTGGAATGAATTTTACCGACGGTGCTCCTAAGTGAACAGACATATACCCATGTCCCACCCACATACCGTATAATGGTTCAGACGCCATAATAATTAGATTATGAGACTTTAGCCTGGATTGCACAAACTTGGTAGTGTGCTTTTTGGTCACAATGACGTATGTCTGCTCTGTGCACTCTTACCTCCCAGCTGTTGTCCTGGGTTTGTCTCTTAAGCTTAATACTCCAGTCTTCTGAACTCACATCTGCACAGTGGGCTATCGTCAGAGCAGCAGGACAGGAAAGGCTCAGGCCAGGTGGGCCATATGTTACCTCTGGACTCAGCAGAATTTCCTGACCTTCATCAGACAAAGAACTAAGGAGAGAAACAGAGAGAGAGAACAATTAATATGGCTAAAAGCCACTTTGTAATTTGTTTTGTGTTGCTGCTAGCATTGAGGCCTGATGATTAATCGTTTGTGTTATTCCTTATTTCTTTATGGATTAAAGGCACAATCATTTTCGGATGCTAAACAAAAACACTTGCTTAGCTTTATGTTGCTGGTAAAAAATGTGGAGTGATGATGGGAGTTGTCGATAGATATCGATCTGATAGGCCTCATAATTCATGGATGATGTAATGAAATAAAGCTTTATAACCGGTACTATATTACGATGTAAGCTCACAGTGTGCATGGTTTAATAGAAAAAACAACACAGTGGTATGCTAGATGCTCCGATATTATTTCTGGATATGGTGCTGAGCAGAACGATTGACATATGACATCAAAGTATCATGAGAGCGACATGACAATACTGCTTCACTCCTGTGATATATTCATCATATAAGCGCCCTGCTGTTATCCATTAATTGTTACTTATTCCATGTTTCATCCATGTTTTGCTGATGTTACTCGCTCCAACACAAACAATGAATAATAAGGGTTACTAGAGACGTTATCTAAATTGTTTATTTTAACTAAAAATGTCCCAAATTACTTTTTGTAAACCGCTATTAAAGAGAGCAAACCAAAGCAACAAATCGTGTGCGGTGCTCGTGGGAAATCTCTGCTCAATATCTGCCTCGGTGTCAAAACAAGAGCATCGATTTTGCCTGAAGATGCTAATGTTGAAATTAGTTGAGTTAATAAAGATGGCCGCCAGCCACTGAGATACCTTGACAGACAGGTAGATTTGTCAATGAAGTCATGCCAAGTAGCCACACAGCGGTCATTAGAAACTCAAACACAACAGATAAGCTTGCAGACTCAGCACTGATACAGATATATTGTACTTTGTGATGGAAGTGGTGATTTCAGAGGGCAGCTGAACTTGATTGGGTGTGGATCACTGAATGTGTGTGTGTGTGTGTTTGTGAGAGTTCACTGGGTCGATGGTGTTGTTTGAAGTGCTTTCTGAGGAGCCTGGTGACATATTGAGACAGTTTGGATCTGTTAGCGTCGATCGATATGACTGCTGTGGATCCTCAACAAGGATTAGTCATCTGCAGCAGGGGGGGATCGAGCTGGGCTGGGTGGCACCGCTAAGAACTAACACATTGACATAGCAGATTACATACACCAGACACCTGCTGTCAAGAGAAACATGATGATTTACCATTTGTGATCAATGGACTGTACGCAAATTTAAACTAGATTTTTTACGCTGTCTAAAAAAATGTGACTATATGTACAAAAAACATGCTGTCATGTTGCTGGGGTGTTGTATGTTATTGCTAAGGTGTCCTGAGTATTTACAGCATGGCCCTGACAAAAGAACAACCCATCTGTAGCTCCACTGGTAGAGAAGTGTGTTAGCAGCGCAAAGGTAGTTAGTTTGATGCCCAGAAACATACTGATACATACACTCTTCAAAATAAAGTTGCTATAAATGATTCATCATAGAAGAAACATTTTTGGTTTCCCTAATCTTTCAGTCAAAAAACTTTTTCTTACTTATCCACTTTTTCCACCACAAAAAACTGCAAGTTTTTGGGAATGTTCATTTTTTAAGGAATTACACGTAAGCATAATGTACGAGAGTCTGTGCTGTATCGTGGCTGAAAGGTGTGGAGTACCTAAAAATGACCCGATAAAATTTTACCAGAGTCCGACCCGAGCAAGCGGCAATTATTTTTAACCAGACTGGACCTGAATGTAAACGGCACAGACGTGTGTGCACCCAGGTGAAAAAAAAGTAGTATTAAATGTATTAAAAATATACTTAAAATTTAAGTAATATGTTTTTAGTACATTTGTATTCCCAACGTGCTTATTTAAAGTGTATTAAAAATATGTTAAATAGCTTTTAAATGTATTTCAAAAAAGTGTACTACAAGTACGTTGGTAATAAATATATGCTTAATTACACTTTTTAAAAGTATGCTAAACTCAAGCATACTTTTAATTTATTTCTAAAATGTGCACTAGAGTTAAGCTGGTAATAAATATATGTTTAATTACACTTTTTAAAAGTATGCTAAACTCAAGCATACTTTTAATGTATTTCTAAAAAGTGCACTAGATGTAAGCTGGTAAAAATTATATCTTTAATTACACTTTTTATAAGTATGCTAAACTCAAGCATACTTTTAATGCATTTCTAAAAAGTGCACTAGAGTTACGCTGGTAATAATTATATCTTTAATTACAATTTTAAAAAGTATGCTAAACTCATGCATACTTTTAATGTATTTCTAAAAAGTGCACTAGAGGTACGCTGGTAATAATTATATCTTTAATTACACTTTTTATAAGTATGCTAAACTCAAGCATACTTTTAATGTATTTCTAAAAAGTATACTAGAGGTACGCTGTTAATAATTATATCTTTAATTACACTTTTTATAAGTATGCTAAACTCATGCATACTTTTAATGTATTTCTAAAAAGTGCACTAGAGGTACGCTGGTAATAATTATATCTTTAATTACACTTTTTATAAGTATGCTAAACTCAAGCATACTTTTAATGTATTTCTAAAAAGTATACTAGAGGTACGCTGTTAATAATTATATCTTTAATTACACTTTTTATAAGTATGCTAAACTCATGCATACTTTTAATGTATTTCTAAAAAGTGCACTAGAGGTACGCTGGTAATAATTATATCTTTAATTACACTTTTTATAAGTATGCTAAACTCAAGCATACTTTTAATGTATTTCTAAAAAGTATACTAGAGGTACGCTGGTAATAATTATATCTTTAGCATACTTTTTTAAAGTGTAATTAAACTCAAGCATACTTTTAATGTATTTCTAAAAAGTGCACTAGAGGTACACTGGTAATAAATATATTTTTAATTACACTTTTTATAAGTATGCTAAACTCAAGCATACTTTTAATGTATTTCTAAAAAGTACACTAGAGGTACGCTGGTAATAATTATATCTTTAATTACACTTTAAAAAAGTATGCTAAACTCAAGCATACTTTTAATGTATTTCTAAAAAGTACACTAGAGGTACGCTGGTAATAATTATATCTTTAATTACACTTTAAAAAAGTATGCTAAACTCAAGCATAGTCTGCAGCCTCACATGCACCAGTCAGACAGAAAGAAACCCCTGCGGTCTTGCAACCAATTTAGCCCGTTGCTGCGTTTATTTTCATTTGTTGTCTGACGATGACACCAAGGTAATGCTTACAGTGTGTATTCAAAATTGATTGACAGGTCTGGCTCGATGAAAATTAACCTACCGTCCTAAAAGAACTCGATGCACACACACTATAGTTTGGTCTTTTCGGGTTTTCGGATCTTAGTGGACCTCTGAAGACCTGCAACCCCCTCTGCTGTGACTTTTTCATGATACAGCACTTTCCTCGAGTACTTTATTCTCAAACTTTTTCAGCGTGCGGCTACCCTTGTGTACGATGCATCGTTTTGGCCTGCCCAAAGAAAATTGATGACATAAACATTGTAAAACTTAAAATTTGAACTAAAGGAAAACACTGCACCCGAGGTCAAAGTGCTGAACACTAAATGCTCTTTGCCATACAATATAGTTCTCATTTTTTATCCGCTTAAAAAAATTATCACGTTTTATTTTGAGCCACCATACTTACTATACTGTAACTACTCATTTAACAGTATGTTACTCTTTCACTGCCATTGACGAGTTATCTCGTCAATTAAGAAAAAAACAATTGCCAAAAAAGTGTTTCTGAATAATTTTTATGTTAATCTACAATACCGTGATTATCCACTAGATGGATGCACTTAACCAATTTATGAAAAAAACTAAAGCCAAAACATTATTTACTCATTTTAAATTTTTTATATGTTTTGATAATCATTCTGAATCTGATCTCTAACAAATTAATTTACAAAAATGCAATTATTTCAATTTATTATTGCAATTTATTTAGCTAATTTTCCTTTTTTTTTAAGAAAAATACCCATATTATAGAGTTTATAAGAAGAGAAAAAATACATATACATGTTTGAGAGCAGAGGGTCTGTTCTTTCATTTGATAGCCTATATTTGTATGTTTATATATTTTTAGAAAAAAAAAAATCCTGGAAAGCATTTTGTACAACAACAACAACAAAAAACTGTAAAAATCACCAAAAAATGCTGTCAGGCAACTTTTAAAAAAAAATTGCTGGTGGGGAATGAGTTAAATAGGGAAAACATAAATGTGTTTGGCGGCTTCTAAATTCATCCCTGTTTGGATCCTAAGGAATGAATGGGACTAGGCTAAATGCTAACACATTTACGACGCGCTGTACAAAGATTAAGTGCACACATTTTTAAAAGATAGGTATGTATTTATTCGTCTAATTTGGGTAAGAACATAGTCAAATATTGAAAATTTGTGGTGTTTTCCTTTAAACAAAACATTTCATATTATACATAAATTATACAATGTAGTGCTGTTGGTAAGTCTTATTTAGAAAAATAAGTTGGCCTTATTTTTTTGAGGTTTAACTACACAGAAATTATGAAAAATGAATGTATTTTATAAAAACTGCCCCCCCTCAGCACCATCTCGCATCCCCCAGTTTGAGAACCACTGTTTTAAGACAAAATACAAATAATAAAGCAAAAAAACTGTATCAGCACTAAATTGGTCCTTCCGCGGAATGTTTCACATGTTTACGTTGCTAAGGGTGCTGTGCAGTGATACAGAATCGTTGGGTACATGGGACACGGCTCTGTTTTATTGTAAATAAATAAATAAAACACAGTAAATCTAGAAATGGAACACAGATGTGTAATTTACAAATTACCAAAATGTATTAATACTGAATAAAGCGTATATTAATAAAACACAATAAAAACAAGAAAATAAACTGCCCAAGTCGATGTACGCCTGTGGCACAACCAGGTCAAAGTTTAACAAAGTAAAAACACACCTAAATATGGGCATTAAAAATAATGATGCTTGTCGTAGCAACCACCACTAATAACAAAGGATCTTTCACACAAACATGAAAGTATTATTATCTAGTGTTGCTTTTAAAAATCTAAGTGTTTTTTTTATTCAAAGCATGAAGCGTGCTGCAACTGTCATCCAATTACAGCAGTCGACACTGTACGGAGTCAAGAGGCCAGTCACTTAACACGCTTCTGAACATCTCTCTCACTTCATCTGCACTGTTTCACATGTTGATTTATTTATATGAAGTAATTACTTGCTCTTGCCCAACACCTTGCACCTATTGGCATTGCATCCGAACTCTTTTGTGTCTGAAAAAGCCAATTAACACTGATGAGGCAGCTAAGCATGTGTCATTTTGGAGAGAGAGAAAGAGAGAGAGATGACATTTTACAGCTTTAATGAAACTTTTCACACCCGCGAACCCAACAATGTTCACACAGGTACAATAAAAGCAGATCAAAAGGAACAAAATGTTTCATATTTGCTGAAGCATATTAAACAGTTAAAGAAACATCAATGTTGATGTGTCTGTGTAAATCTAAGGAAGCCCTTTATTCATTTCACATAAAGAGGCTTTTTAAAGACAAACATTTTAGAAAGATATTTATGATTTTTATGTCATTCCTTGACACTTTTCTCCACACACGGACAGACACACACACACACACACACACACACACACACACACACACACACACACACACACACACACACACACACACACACACATACCAACTGTAATATCAACTAAACCCGTCCCTTGAGAAGCACCACAAAAGTGTCTTTATTGCATTTCGAGCCACAGGGATTATGGCCTGATCAATATCAACAATTATCCCTCATAGATCAGACTTGGCTCCTCGCTCAGGAGTATGTGAGTATTTGTCACACTTACAGAAAAGCTTCAATTACTCCTAAACCCATGTGATCATGTGAGAAACATTACATTTTACATGTATGTGTAGCAGGATGACGTGTGTCCTTGCTATTGGTTGATGCAGGGTAAAACTGCCAACCAATTAGAGTATACTTCAGAGGGTATAAGAGTCCTGAATTGTCTTTGCATGTGATGCGTCATCCAGTGGTACCGCCCTCCCGGCGACGCGGGTTTTTATGAATGAACGGTAGGTGTAGGCTACACGTATGAAATCCGCGTTGATTACTAAGTTTTTAATACAGTTTTTTTCGATTGCTAAACGTCAGTGGGCACAACTGGAGCTACATGTGCAAAACTCTAACTACAACCTGCAATACCAAAAGTCACCTGAGCACAACTCTTAACACATGACTCAAAACAGCTCAGTTCAGCCAAACAATAAACACAACCCTCACTGAGATAACACACACTGTCACTCACAACACACTGAGAGGAAAAACACTAACATCAAACACCAATACAGAAATTACTAATTTTTATCTTTACAGTTTGAACAATTTCAGTGACTTCATACAAAGTAATATTTTCTTCAAATAATGATGTATTTATTGATTGATTTATCACATGATTTATTGAAATTTTTTGACCAGAACAATTCTTTAAGGTAAATGAAATTTGCAGTTTGCTTCAATAGTCTGTAGTAGTTTATGGAATTATAGTAATGAGGAAAAAAGGTAGAAACTAAAAGTACATACTGTAATTCAAACAAATAATTGAGGAGCTAATCCTGCCTTTCTCTAGCATCAGGCCACTACCTGCCACCCTTCTCCCTCCACGAACCCGTCTTCCTTGTTCCATTTCCAAAATTTGTCTTTCTAAGCTCTACCTATCATATTTATATAAAAAGTAATATTATATATAAATGAAATATATAAATGAAATTGGAATTTATATTTATATGAAATTGCAATCAGCAGTGTTTGAAAGGCACAAGGCTGAAATCAATTCTGTTTTGAATGTGTGGTTCACAGTTTTGACAGCAGTGTGTTAGCATTTGAACAAAGTGCTGTAAATCCACAGTGTTGTGCAGGTTGTGATTAAAGTCATGGGATAAGTGTGTAAAGTTTTGAAAACTGTGTTTAACCAATGAAAAACGAACTAGAGTTTGGTCCACATGAACTGCTGCTGTGCAGACTGTAGTTAGAGTTTTGCACATGTGACTCCAGTTGTGCCCACTGTCGTTTAGCAATCGAAAAAAACTGCAATGAACGTTATCTGTTGCTGCCAGAATAATGGTCGTCAAGTGTGCTCCCTCATCGCGATGTATGGCGGTGGTTGTAAATTTCTGGACCAATTCTCCTGGGTATGTAGTCGTTTATATAGTAGGCTGCTTATTCGTTTGAGTAATTTAATGAAGTGTTCTGTGCCTGGCAGGTAACATGTAGATTACACCTTAAGGGTGTCCGCAACCAAATTGAATGGGCCGGAATGTAAATCGTCAGAGATGACCACGCTGCTGCCTTGCCTGGGTTTCATTCACTCCAGTTTCGGATATTCATGTCTGTGTGACTATGGGCGAATTACGTCGTCCGGTGTTCCGGCTATGGGACCATTTATGAGGGTTGTGAAAGCACATGAGTTTTTCCTCTGATTGCCCCGTGGCTCGACATGAACTGATTACTTTCAGCTGTCGTTTTGTTTGTTTGTTTGGTTATTTGTTTTTATTAAATCATTTGACTGTTTTTGTTTATTTGTTTTGGCTATTAATGCTTATTATTTCATTGTTAATGAGCGTCTTGATTTTGTATTTGTTTTGTATTAAGTGGGAAACGTAAGCTGGGGATCGATTACACAACTGGTTGATATTTTGCAGTGTTTCACTGACTTTGCTGTGGTATAATGTGTGGGGTGAAAACACGATCCCTGCCTGCAGCCCCCACTTTATAATTTATTGTGTTTGTCCCTTTGTGTCCGGGATAATGATCCTTTTAAAATGTGTAAAATAAATATTAATATTTTCTATTTTGTGTCTGTGTCCTCCTCGCCCCACATATTTGGCAACCGAACCTTCGTGCCTTGATTAAATTTCCCGGTAAAGTCCGGGTGGCGTAGTCGGATTTTAGTCTGGTTTATTTGTAATGCACTTCCCGGTGCATCACCTCGCCACATATGCATTCGGCAGACGCTTTTATCCATTACAAGGTATACATTTTTTCAAGGTGTGTTCCCTGGGTTTAAACCAGTGACTTTTTGCGCTGCTAACGCAATGCTGTACCACTAAGCTATACAGAAGTAATTGCCAAGGTCATGGGTTCAGTCCTAAAGAAAAAACATACTGATAAAACATATACCTTGAATGTTGCCTTGGATAAATGTGTCTGCATAATGTAAATAAAAGGGGTTTTAATGTTATTTGTGGATAAGAGCAAAATATAAAAATACAGAAAAGGTACAAATAAAATTACATTGTATTTGAACAAGAAATCAGCTTTCATGCTGCTTTGAATTAACATTCTGAGAGGAAATGATTTGTATATAAACTGCACTGCAGCAGTGCATGATGCATCATATTACGAAAAAGACGAATGATAATTATTGCATGAATTAAACTCGCACGGAATGCTAACCATTTTGATGCGACTCTCCATGCATAATTCCTTAGAAATGATATACCTGTATGTGGCCAGGGACAACTAATTTAGGAGAGGAAAAATTGTTCACAGTTACTATTATATCATCCATCCCACCTTAACCTAGCTACAATATCTTACCAGTGATTGATTACATGTTCTCTGTTACATTTACGCTAATTGCTAGCTTTGTCGTCGCACACACCCACGTCACAACCGCAATGGTCATTGTCCCTCACGTCGCTTAAAATCTCCACTCACTGTTAGTGTTAACGCCGTCAAATGGTGCAGTGCGTGCCTCGCCCTGCTTAAAGTGACAGCAAGCTACTGTAGCAGGCAAGGCTCCGCCCATTATTTATTTCCCCATGATTTATCAAATGTAAATAGGCACCTGTGATGCAGTGTTAATAACAACGGAAACACTCTGCCGGTTGATTTATTGAACGCACCGTCCGGCATGATAACCGGAGAAACTGCAGCGTTCATTAATCAGAGTGTACTTTCATTAACACATCGTGAATTATTTCCTAGCCCTACAAATGGTCTGTGTGACATCCAAGTAAATCCGCGGAGAAGCGTACGGAGGAGCTTTAAGTTTCGCAAACAGCCCAGAGGTCTGAGCTAACTCAATCCTATCACAGCGAACAAATAAAAAGTCTCTGATTGATCTTTTTTCATGACTCTTCTCTCTATAGCCGCAGTTATGAGGACTCTGGAGATCATGAGGCTAAATTTAAAAGGTTCTGCGGATTGATTTCTGCCTCTCTTCTCGATCCCTTCACCTGCTGTAGATGCTTTGTGGTCTAAATTCAGTGTTGTGGATTGAATTTCTCCCCGCCACTCTTGACGACTGTCAATGGGTAGGCTTTGATTGACAGATGGGCTGCGCGTCTATCGTTTGACTGACGGGTGGCTGCTCGGTGTTGTGTTGGCCAAGAGATGGGAGAAGCAAACAGTTTTCAGCTTATCGTAAGCTAGCAGGAATCTTCATCTGTGGTTTGTTGAGATTGAGGTTTTCATCTAAGAGCGGCGAAAGGACGCTGAGGCGTCTCGCAACATGCGTGACCTCTGATCTCCATCAATCTGGGATTTCCAAACCATCCCAAATCTGGGATAGAGAACGTAAAGCTGTCATCTGTCTAATTGTGGGTGACACTTTTTAGTTTTACAGCTTTAGTTTGAAGTTTGTTGAAAATATTTGAAGGGTTAATCCCAAAGCCAAGCGGCTCAACAAAAAAAAGCAAACAGCAGTCTGGAAGATTTCAATTTTTAAATGCTTGAATACAGCACTGTTTTACTTTAACAAGGCCATTGTAGGGAGTATTATTTCTTTTAAAGTATTGGCTTTGAATACTCTTAGGTAAACAGGACAATGCATTTTGCAAAAAAAGACTATTTTCATTGGCAGGGCTATACTCGGGCGTGATACTACAATTACAGAGATATATAATACTTAAAGGATTTACTTTGTGCTTAAACTCTTTCGCACTACTTTTTGATAAGTAGCAAGAAAGACAAATAACCCATGAGAAAGACAAATCACCATTGAAATCTCTTTAATACTGTATATTTCTCCTAAACATTAATGAGACTAATGTTGCGTTCACACCAGACGCGGAAGGGGCGGCAAGCGTGAGTGATTTACATGTTAAGTCGATGCAAAGATGCGAATAGGCAGTGGCGCGGTAAGTGTGAATGGCGCGGATTGCGTGGAACGTTGAAAAATCTAAACTTCGGGGGATTTGTGCGCCACGTTAACCAATCAGGAGCTTGCTCTAGCAGTGACATGACTACAGGAAGCGAGCGGAGGCAGAGAAACAAAATGGAGGACAATAATCATCGCTACACGAGACATCTTCGTACTTTTACAGGAATTAAAAGGATCTTGTTTGGAGAAAGTGAGTGAGGAGGTCAAACAATCTGGTAAGTTTACTCAATTTGATGCCCCTCCCATGATGCAAATTCACACGTGAATGTCTCGAATGACTAGAATTTCATGCGCGACTTTCAAGCGCGAATGAAGCAAGTAAACTCAAAATGTTCAAGCGTCCAACTACGCGTAAATAGCATGCTTTTTGCCCGCTCTTCCGCGTCTGGTGTGAACGCACAGTAAATGGAGAGCAAATAATTCTTCCTTGCTTAAGTCTACTGTGTCTCAGATATTTCTTCTGTAAAAGAAAATGAAATCTCAATGTCAAAGTCACAAATGTTTCAGATGTGCCAAGATTTCAATATGAACTGTATATAGGTGCCAATTTCTTTTTCAGCTGGTTGGTGCTTGGCACAAGATCAGACAACGCTTAGGTTGCTTGGCAACAGCAGACGCTACAGGAGCACCCAAGCGCTTTGGAAAGAAGGAGGAAAGCAGCTTGGCCCTATTTTCCGTGCAGTTTTAGGGGTGAAATTCAGGAAAGCTTTGTAGATATTACAACTCGCAAGATCAACCAATAAGAGAGGCTCACAAATTTCATGATTGATTCAAATTAATAGAGCATTTCCGAGCCCTGGAGCAAAACTATGAAAGAGCAAACTTAAGATTGTTTTGGGCAAAACTTTTATGCAATTTTTGTGTGTTTCTGGAGCTTTAAACCTTCAGTCTGCATTAGCTGTAATACAGTGTTTAAAACAACATGAAAATAATAAATGACCAAATTTTCATTTGTGGGTGAATGGTACACCAGCTAAGTACAGCTGTGATGTGTGTAGAGACTCGATTGAAAAAACTAGACTGGTACAAAATGAAACTGACTGACAAACAAACTGACAATGAATTGATGGAGGTGGAATCCCATTTTTATCGAACACCTGCTTTGTTGTGCTGTTGCTTTACAGCCGCCATCTTTTCCCCTTTGCGACAAGCTGGCACATCTGGCTGATAACCTACTGGACTCAGCTGTGTTTAACCACTCACCCCAGCGTCAAGCAGCGTCGCTTTCACACCAGGTCCAGCATACTAACACTATTGAGGTACACTATTTTAAATAAGCCCCAGTAGATTCAGTCGCACCTAGCTGCCTTTAACATACAGAGCTGGAGATACCTCTAAAACAAAATTCCTGCAGCTTGAGCCAGAAGCTGCTGGATCTCACAAGGGTAAGATCAAACAAGAAGATAAAATGAGATAAATAAATGTATAGAGGGTAGAACCAGCATGTGAAAGTGTAGTTTACCTCAAAGTGAAAACTGTATCATCATTTACTCACCATCATTTTGTTCATAACCTGTACTGACTCAAGGGGCCCTATCTTGCACCCAGCGCAATTGACTTTGTCAGTGACGCATGTATCATTCGTATTTTGCACCGGCGCACAGCGGGTTTTTCCCTCCACAGACAGACGTCGGCAAACTAGGGAATGAACTTGCGCTCCCTGGGCGGTTCAGCGCAAAAAAGGAGCCGTGTTCCGGCGCAAACCATCCCTGATGCTATTTTGGAGTTTCAAAAAACAATTGTGCCACTGACCAAAAAAAATAGTCTAAAGTCAGTGGCGCGTTGCGCGTGGTTCATTATGCTATTTTAAGGGCGCATGCTTGACCATAATGTATAGCATGCACAACGCGCACACACTTTGCTTATCTAATCTACACAGATGCAACAGTTATTTTTGCAAATCATAAATTGCTACAATAAAAAATATTAACACATGAGATAAGGGGAATCATAGTGGTGAGCATTGTGGTGATAGTTTTTATTTATTTTGTGTGGCTGCGTTAAAAAATTCTCATGCAAATAACGATTAAAATATTTTCATAAGTTTGTTGTGTGGCTGTATTACGTTTATTTTATGTAAATAATAATTAAAATGTTTTCATAAGAAACCTTAATGTATATGAACTTGATTTGTAAGTGTACTTTGGGGTTGGACCTTGCTTGCATTTCTTGGGTCCGATTTCAAAGCCCCCAAACCCTTTCAGCGGTGAGGGTGGATGCAGATCTGTGTACAGAGGCAGATCCACCTCCCATCACACGGCGTGCCTGATTTATGCTGGCAAGCTTGGGATTCCCCCGTCTCCTGACATCATTTTAGCGCTTGGCACAACGATGGGGATGCCAGCTGATGAGACAATTGTGGCTATTTTCTCTAAAGTCTGTTTAACCTACGCTGATTTGGGCGGATTTCTCCTATCCCCATACAAAACAACTTCTCTGTCTTTGACTGCTCTTACAAGAACGTCGGTCTCCTCGGCTGTGAACCGCTCCTGGCGTGCGCCTGGTAAATCCGTCATAATAATAGCAACCCGCCATGGAACTTGCGCCCTTGCGTTTAAAGGGAATGTTGGATAGCGTTCTGATTGATTTATTTGACGTTACGCCCAAACCACACCTATGAATAATGAACCTACTTCAGACCAACCCCTTATTGATTTGCGCCTGGCGCAAGAGTTATTTCTCCCGCCGGGAAAATAGCAACAGCGCCCAAGATCCGCCCACAAAGTCACTTGCGCATTGCGCTTCGCACTTGCGTTTCAGATTGTTAAAATAGGGCCCAAGAACACAAAAGGTTTTCAAACGGTTTGTCAGCCGAACCCCCATGAGCAAAATTATTTACTTGAAGTACCCCCTAAGTAAATATTTTAATTATTTAAAAGGCACATTGCATGTGTATCTTCAAAAACGTTTATTTTCAGTGTGAAAAGCATGTGACGACTTGCCCCAAAGTCATTTGTTTCAATGTTGGCTAAATCTCAGGGTTAGCTCAAAATGGCACGTCAGCTTAAGTATCAAAAGACATGTTGTCTCTATTTTGTGCAAAATAATCATTTTTAACATTCATACCTAACAAAGTTGTATTGCATAAAAAGTAAAGTTCATTTTTTTACTTTTAAAGGAAAAAAATAAGAAAATTGTGCTAACGTCAGATTAGAGCGATTTCGTTTTTTTAACGGTCTGACTACTTGCTAAACTGAACTCTTGAACAAATGCCTCGTTGAAAATAAATGTTTTGGTTCCTATGTAATCTACGTGTTGTTTTTTTTTTGCTTGTTATATAAATAAACTATGTTTAAAGTAATTTGTTGTTATTTATTCTTAGCGGAGTTTACCGGAAGTTACGCGTTGACCACGGCAGCTGCTTGTTTATGTTGTTACTGCTGAAACCGTCTATAGAAGAAGTCGTCACACAAAGTGGCTATTTGATTTTTGAGATATAGCCTCTGGTGTTGGAATTATGAACAGTGTGACAACTTATCCATGTGACAACTTACCCCACTCTCCCCTACTCTTATGATACCTTTGTGTTTTGTGTCCTTTTAAAGTTTAATAGATTCAGTTTTCATTCACTGTAATTGGTCAAGAGAGACCAATATGATGACAGAATTTTAATTTTTAATTTTAACTAATCCCCTGCTTAACCATTAAGACCAATCTGGCCCAACCACCGAACCAGCTAAAACCAGTCCAGGACAGCACAGAAAAGAGACAGGTGGTTCAGTTTGTGCCTGAGAGAGAGAAAAACTTGAATAGCTTGTGTTTTGTGCGTCACTCTCTTGGATATATTACCTGGAGTCCTGCTGGCTAATGCTTATGTACAGTTCCCAGGTTGTGTCCTCTTCGATCGCGCCCTGTGGCACCAGCAAACTCACACCTAGCCAAAGATAAGAGGTATAACACACAATCACACACACTTGCAAAACAAAACCATTTATATGATCCTGCAACATGACTGAATGGGACTTAGATGCTCAACTGGAACAAACAAAAGTTCCTCTCTGGAAACAACCTTAATTTCCCAGAAGCCTTTTCCGTTGAATAAATAGTTCAGCGCTGGCCCTGAATCATGAAACGGCAGAGCATTTTTCTTGTGGGATTCCTGTACGACAGCATGTGCTCTTAAAATCAATGTTAAACCTCCCTCATGAAGGCTGAGCACATGCACACCGGCTTTGTGAGGTGTGATAAGGCGCCGGTAGAGCTGTTAGAGTCAGTATTCGCCTGTTAAGATCTTTAAAAGGGCTTCAATATGCTTCAACAGATGCACTAGCCTCTAACTTTTCTCACACACTTCTGCCTGGCTGTCAAGACTCTTTATTGCATTTGACAGGTGTGTAGAAGAGAGCGAGCGAGAGAGATAGATACAGAGAGAGTGAGAGAGAGAATGAGAGAGACCCTGGGGATTCTTGTATCCATGCTGCCCTGCTGGTCTGTCTGCCTCTGTCAGCTGCCCTCACTCTCAAGTGCCAGGTGCTGTCCCCACTATCTCTTTAAAACACCACATAACCATTGGAGATGATGCATATGAACCAGAAAGAGAAGCAAATGGGTGTGATGGGACATTTCTGCAAGTGGCCTGCACGTGAAATCCAGCTGTCACATAAAATGCTTCAAAACCTCCACTGTAGACAGACTCAGACCGTCAACTGCAGTGTTGGTTTTAAATTGCAGATTTTTTGTGTGATCTCTCTCTACAGTTTGCATAAAAACACACACAAAAGGTCAGTCTCTAACCTGTATTGGGCACCACCAGTCGCCCTCCGCCGTGCCCGAACACCCCGCTGGCCCTGAGTGGTCGTTTGCCGCTTGACATACTGGTGATCAGCGCTGGCTGGGCGGGAGCTAGCTGACTCCTCCCCCTCCCGCCCAGCGTACCACCTCCTCCTCCAACCTCCTGTACCACGCCACGAGGAAAGGTTTGGGAAGGGGCTTTTGCGTGGTACTCCGCTCTCTCGGACACACCAAGGGACACCATGAAGGAGCTGTGAACTTTGACTTTGAGGTCAGGGAGGGGGTCGAACAGTGCCGGTTCGGGGATAAGCTCCTTCTCCATGGAGTCGGGAAAACAAATGGGGCCTGTGTAAGTCCGTGACACGGTCAGATCAGGCTGCATGGATGAGTTCATTAATAGAGGGTTACCTGAAAGAGAAAGTATGATCTATGTATGTCACTTTGCATTGGATTTGTTTTTAGTACTTAACTTATACAGTACACCATTATCAGTTTTGTAGGCCTGTCATACACAAAGCACTGTGTCTTGGTAATCCGAGCCTCTGAAATTCTGCTGCAAGCTTTTTAGATACATAAACATATCGTTGTTGTACACACCCGCTGCCCTTTGCTTGTTTATTTATTAAATCATTTACTGTTTAGTGGATATTAAATATTTATTGAATATTAAATAATTCAGTAATGCTTTCTGTTACCACTATAAGTGCAGTACTTTGAGCTATGTTTAACACATTTGAATCCAATTTTACAGATAAATGGAAAAAAAGACTTGGGAGTCTGCATGGGCCAAGTGATAAGAAAATACAGCTGTTATTTTTTTTTCAGATAATTCAAACCAGGAGGTCGGGGTTTGGCTGGTTCAGAAGTTAACACACTGTTAGATGCCAGTGTTTTTAGATGTGCTACACCAATAAATGATGACACTTTTATATTGTCAAAAATGTTAATAAAAAATAGTAACACTTAAAGGGACACTCCACTTTTTTTTAAATTAGACTATTTTTCCAGCTCCCCTAGAATTAAACATTTGATTTTAACCATTTTGCAATCAATTTGGCCGATCTCCGGGTCTGGTTGTACCACTTTTAGCATAGCTTAGCATAATGCATTGAATCTGATTAGACCATTAGCAGGGGCGCCGTTAGGGGGGGTGCAGAGTATGCAAGGCATATGGGCCCATGAGTACGCTAGGGGGCCCCACCGTCATCACTTTTCCATTTTTTTTTTTTTTGTTGTACACGTTTAATTATTAACACTATAGTAAAATGTAAAGTAAATGAATATAAAACTAATGTAAATGACTTTGTGATAAGTAAAATTGAGACACTTTTTAAAACAGCGTGCAAGCATGACCTTGTAGATGCAATTACATATTTGGCGGTTCTGGTGGTTTTTAATTTGATTGTGCAGGGGCCTCATTTATAAAATGCTGCGTAAAAACCATCCTAAATTTGATCTTGCGATCATTTAACAAAAATGCGTACGTGTGATTCATAAACCGAACGTACACGCAGAAAACGCGCGTACCCCTTTCAAATCTATAAATCAGAAATGAACTTGAACTTGTGCGCGCAGCCGAGCAGTTTCAGATCTCCGCCTTTAAACGATGCGTAATTAATGTCAGACATATAAAAAGCGCTTGTCAATGTTTAAACCCAATTTCAAACAGCAAGAATGGCTTATATTTTCAAAAACCTGCAGCAATCAGACAAGCAAAGGTGCGTACGTCTGCTCAGACACTGACGTGGCGCTAAGCACTTTTCCACGTCAAAGACGGTTTTTATAAATATGGACTTTGCCGTGGATTTTCGCCTACGCACACTTTACGATCAAATCTGTGCGTACGCACGCTTTATAAATGAGGCCCCTGGTATGGATATGGGTGGGTAGGCAACATTTTGGTTTGGGATCAGTTTGGTGGGTTTGCTATGCAATTCTTTTAAGTTACCACAAACAGTCGAAAGCCCTACTGTTTGGCATTTCAAGGTAAGATCTCACATGCCACTAAAAAGCGCTCATGCTGATCCGTAAACTGTTTGTTTCATGAAAAGTTTAAAATATTTGTGTTAAAACAAAAGGAGAGCAAGGCCTTTATTTAAGGAAATATTAGGATAGCGACTGCTGAAAAATAGGCCATTGCATTTCTAAGACGGACAATTACTTCATAGGCGTAGTTAAAAATATTATTTTCTGCAATTGTGGAATCTTTATTAAATAAACATGAAATAGGAGAATTGTCTTAGCCATTGTAATTGAGTTAAATTTTAAATGACTAAGAGCTGGTTTTAATGTGACAGCGCATCATTTTCAAAGTGAAAGTGATTCATTTTTATTCAGGTTTGCAACGGAGGTTTAGCCCTTAGTACAGCTATTATAAACGCTATATCAGATTGTTTTTAACATGTATCCGAATAGAGAATGTCTGTTCTATATTTATGTTTAAGAATTGTTTTGTTTAAATATTGTTGTAATGTTGTTACTGTTTTGTTTAGACTGTATTATTAAGACCGATTATTAAGACTGTAATTTTAAACGCTATATATGGGGCGTTGTAATGGATTGAAGGCTAATATAACGGTAAAAATAGAGTGAATCATAAGACATAATTTTCGAGTTTAATTTAAGTTTTGTTTGCTTTAAATGTTTGCTTAAAATAAATTTCGTTTAATATAATTAGTCTCTTAATTTTAATGAATGTTTTGTTGATAAGTGTTGTGAATATTAAAGAAAAAGTACATTAAAAAGAACACCGTGCATCAAATATAAACTACTGCAATATGCTATCAAATGCCAAAACATGCAGTATTATTTTTGTAATAATACAGTTGTTGTTGGATGTGCAAAATCATATTATGGATTGGGCATGCTTTTGACTGAAAATCAACGTCATATGTAAAACTTTAGCCGATCGTGCTTTTTGCAATTTCTGTGTCACTGGCTAAGGGCGTGTGTGGGCGAGGCACACACTTAAAAAAAAATCAACGTCATATTAATTTTTAAAACTTTTGCCGGCCACGCTTTTTGTCATGAGCGGAGGACGCGTTTGGGGGTTGCGGGAAACACATACCACACGCACAGAGAACAACGACATAAAGAGAATATAAGTTATTTGGTGTTTTCTGATGAATACAATCGGTTTGTAAGAACATTTTTAAATGGACTAAATGGACTATAAGATCATCAATATGAATTGAATTGAACTCTGAAGAATGAACTATTATAGGCTAAACATAAATGTACACATTTCGCTTCAGATCTCCGCCTTTAAACGATGCGTAATTAATGTCAGACATATAAAAAGCGCTTGTCAATGTTTAAACCCAATTTCAAACAGCAAGAATGGCTTATATTTCCAAAAACCTGCAGCAATCAGACAAGCAAAAGTGCGCACGTCTGCTCAGACCCTGACGTGGCGCTAAGCACTTTTCCAATATGAAGAATGAACTATTATAGGCTAAACATAAATGTACACATTTCGCTTCTAAAACCGCACAGAAAACTCGACTGGCGCGACTTTCAAAGCGTCTTCCATAGATTTCCATATATTCAGAAAAGCATCTCCATGAATTCTTCTTCTTTTAGTTATCTCTTTAAAATCAGTCATGTGAATGTTTTCTGCCATTCCAGATTAAAATGGTATTCGTTTTTCGAATAGCCTAAATCTTTTTTTTTGCTTCATGCATTTATTTTTAGGTGCAAATGCGACTTGTAAAATTAAATAAACGCACTCAACTGAGTAATTTTCTATAGCTACACATTATGGTATGAAAATCAAACAATCATCTAAAGAAAGGGGCCCAAAATTTTGTCTCGCATACCCCCCTTGAAACAGTTCATTGCGCCCCTGACCATTAGCATCACGCTCAAAAATAACCAAAGAGTTTTAAAACTTGAAAAAGGCCCCTGCTATTAAAAGTTACCAAGGGGACTATTTTCCGGGGCTGTGTATTATCATTGCGCCTGCTGCAGCCATGTTACAGCAGCAAAGTCATTAATTATTACGCCGGAATGAGAGTATAGTTTCTAGCCACATCTGCCTAGAAAATCTCAACTTTTACTTTTCTGTCAGTCTTTGTACACAATGTAACTACAGAAGAGTCAAGTTTTAAATAGGAAAAAATATCAGAACTCTTTGGTCATTTTTGAGCACGATGCTAATGGTCTAATCAGATTCAATGGATTATACTATGCTATGCTAAAAGTGGTACCACCAGACCCGGAGTTCGGCTTAATGGATTCCAAAACAGTAAAAATCTAATGTTTCACTCTAGGGGAGCTGGGAAACGAGCCTATTTTAATTTTTTTTAAAGTGCAGTGTCCCTTTAACAATAAGGTTGTATTGGCATTAATGTTAGTTATAACATGGCTTGATTTATTACAATGCTTGATTCTATTTTGCCAGTCGCGACATTTGCAGGTTTGTTATTTCCAGATAACCGCTTAAAACTAATAACAGACAGTAACCCGGATGCTGCAGATCAATTTGACAGGAACAGTTTAATATTACACAAAAATTTAATATAAATTAAATCTTTATTACATATATGACATTATATTTACAAAAAATTAATATAATGAAAATCTGACTTTTTCCATGTTTAAGTGCTATAATTGGGTCCCCAGTGCTTAGATCAACCCATAACTTCATTTTGGTAAACCCTTCTCTGCAAGCATGTGAAAAAGCAGTCATTGAAATTTGGCTCCCCTTGTCAGAAGGGGATAATACCGCCCCTTAATCTGTACTATCCGACCACAGCACTGCCATTTAGTGCAGAGATCAGCTCATTTGCATTTTAAAGGACATACACAAAAATGACAAATTTTTCGCTCACACCTACAAAGTGGTAATTTTTAAAAATGCTATAGTAAAATTATCTATATTTGAGCTAAAACTTCACATATGTACTCTTAGGATACCAAATATGTATTTGACCTCTTAAAAATGTCTTGTGAATTGTCCCCTTTAAACCAAATAGCAGGTTTGTGACATTGAACGTCTTGCATTATAGTATCTTAAAACCAAAAATAAACAAAGAAGGCCTGCATTCATTAAAACAAGCAAATAAAATATTTAAAATCAATATTTAATGTTCCTTACTTACTACTTATGAGGTAAATATCTGTGTAATAAGCAGTAAATATTGGAAAAAACACACTGCTGGGTTAAAAATTAACAAATGCTTGGTTGTTTCAACCCAACTGCTGGGTTATTTTAGATGTAACCGATTCAAACTTAAAGAAACTCACCAAATATTTATAACACTTCAAACAGAAAGGCTTTCAAGGCACACATTGTGTACAATCTCTATAAAAGTGTCAAAATAAAAAGAGAGACAAAAATGAAGTCAAAATAAAGACATGTCTCTACTTCTCAAATAAAATGTAAAGACAATGCTGCAACACTATAAGCCACAAAGATTATTGCAACCAGCTCCCATTTCTGTAGTGTGAAGTGATTCCACTTGTTGTAACATTGGCTGTGATGGGAGCTTTGACATATCACAAAAATGTGTCACATTCACTCTCACACACACACAATCTTCAATCTGTTTTATTCATCAGAAAGCAACGGCTGAAAGAGAGCTCTTCCCTAAGAGAGGCGTCGAAAAAGGTGCGAGAGGGAGTCATTTTCTCTTTCTCAGATTGGACTGAAGCCCCAGAGGACAGACTGCAGATCGCACTTGAACCCTTTCCCTTTGCACATCTAAATGTGCGACATCTGTCACGCAGGGCTAAAGGTTTTGATCTCCATGACAACGGTTGTGATGCTTGATTTGAGTGTCTATTGAGATCCTGCTGCATGTGAATTGACAGCGCTGTCAAAATATCTGTCGCCGGGCAACGCGGATATTGCAACCATATTTCAACAGTTTGCCATGTCTTGGTGAGCAAAGCGACACGTTCAGTTTATTAATAATTTTACTCGATTGTTCATCCATCTCTTTTATCCATTTCCCCATTTATCATCATGTTTTATTATTTATTAAATCCCCTGTGCTGGTTTGGTTCAACAACAAGCGCTTTGAATGTTCCAGTGGAGACATCTGGTGATAGGCGTGTGTGTTTGTGTGTCTGTTGTGATGGTGGCGTTTAGTGGGCCGGGGAGAGTGATAGCACTATGAACGGGCCCTATTACTGACGCGACAAGCAAGAGAGAACTAGTGCTCTGCTCTCTCTGTACTCCTCCATCAACATCAATCTCTTTTCTGGGGGCGGCAGACGGGCCAACGGAGAGAAGAGATGTGGAAAGTAAATCAACGTACACCCTTTAGCTCCGTTTAGAGCCGTGGAGAGACAAGAAAACACAGTTGAGTGAAAGAATGTTCTAAGGAAAGTTTAAGAGTCTGATCCGAGATCATTTTACTGCCACCTGATCTGACTCAAAGCGAATGCTTATTTTATCGCTTTCATTGTAGATTTTGGCAAGTAGACTGTATCTGCATGTGTTCTTAAAGTTATATTTTTTTAGCCATTTTGCCTTTTAATTTGACAGTGATTGAGGAGAGGACAGGAAAGTACAGGGAGGAGAGAGGGGTATAGGATTGGCAAATGACCACGAGCTGGAATCGAACTTGGGTCGTCGAAAGTGCGAAAGCACCACATGTCGGAACGCTGCCCACTACAATTTCTTTATCTGCTAGTGGGTGCTCGGCACAATGTCACGCGACGCTTAGGTTGCCTAGCAACCGTAGATGCTACGGGAGCGCCCGAGCAATTCGTAAAGAGAAAGGAAAGTGGCACGTGGTCACATTTTCTGTGGGGTTTACACACCAAATGTGAAGCTGACCTTATTCAGCATTGTAGACATTACAACTCGCGAGCTCCACCTATCAGAAAACCTCAGAAATTGTAAAAGCGTTTTTTGATTAAAATAAATTGAGCATCTATGCCATTTTCCGTGGGTGCTCGACCATTTTGGTGGGTGCTCAACACTGTTACAGTTGGTAAGACAAGGTTACTACACACTAGAGGTCTTCACGGGTCCACTTTGATCCGAAAACCCAAGGTCCGCCCCCCGACCCGATCGGGTTTGGGTCTTAAAGTTTCACATGTGCCTCGGACACGGGTCGGGTATAATATTAGCGGCATCGGATCTTGAAAACCCAAACACTCTCGCGTGTGTGCGTCAATGTCCTTTTCAAACCTCTCCTCTGTTTGCCAAGAACGCCTGCAACATTGTGTGGCTGGCGGTAGGTTGATTTTTGTTGAGACAGACATGTCAGTCAATTTTAAATGTAACGTAGATTTAACGTAGGTTACAGTACCTGAGTGTCGTCTTCAGATAACAAAGTAAAACAAATGGAGCAGCTCGCCAAATTGGTTGCGAGACCAACCTCAGTGCCGTTTACATTCGGGTCCAGTCGGGTAAAAAAAAATGGCACTGGTTCGGGTCGGACTGGGGTCTAATTTTCTCGGGTTTGTCTCGGGTCGGGTCTTTCTTTAAAAATTAATATTTAAACATGTCGGGTTCCGGTATTTCTTTGGACCCGAGAAGACCTCTATTACAGACCATTTATTTTGGTAAGTAAATAAATAAAAATCAATCAAACTAAAAATAATAAAATAAAATAAAATAATGGACAAACAGACAGATAGATAAAGATAGATAAATAAAATAAAAAATTGTGGAAAAGAAAAAAATAAATACAGAGCTTTTAATACAGTGCTGCTTTTAAAGCAATGTATTTTTTCAAAAACAAATAAATCATCAGTTTATTAATTAATCTGTATTAATAAAAGGTTGTTTTCTCTCACCTTGCCTGGCACTTTTAAAGCTGAAAGACTGGAATCCTCCGGTCAGCGCAGACGAGTCGATAACATCAACGCCATACTCGCTTTGGTTTCGCCTGTACAGCATTACTGCAATGACCAGTATGACCACAGTGACCACACCGGCAGCCAGCCCAGAGTACAGGGCCACGTCATTATTGGTCTCCATTTCAGCTATAAAAATAGCAAATCAATTTGAAGAGAAACACACTGACAAGCAAACAAACATTAAGAAAATGACTCCAAGCAAAATGACTGCGGTTCTTTGAAAATTGTTATATAAGAGCATTAGCTTTTTTGTGTGTTCAGATGGCTATCATACAGCTTAGGGATCTCATTTCGATGTACAGATGCAACGCGGTCATAAAACAAAGCAATGAAATTACATAACAATAAAATACTTTCATCACAGGTCGCTCTCTATATTGCGCCCACATTCCCAGACACCTCCAGCACTAATGAAAATCCTCTAGTGACGGCAATTACAATCCGCCTTCATCTGCGCACCTGACTCTCAACACGAACACTCACGCTGTAAAATCTGTACTGCAAACCGCACGCCATCCGCTGGGAAATGAGGACAACAGAGCTCATTATATTATCTCATCTGCAGTGATTAAGCCCTATCTTCTTCCTGCAAACAATTCGACCATGACACCGTCAACAATAGACGGCACAAAGAAAGCAAGAGTGTCGTTCCTGAACATTTAAAGTCGGGCCTGCGGATATGAAAACGTTAGCCAGAAACATTTGGAGCTGTACTAACAGCGAATAGTGCAGGTTAATTGGGAGCTTTGGAAAAGTTTGACAGGCTAATGAATCCCTTATGCACTTCTGTTCTTGTATTTGCTCTCTATTTTTGTTCTACTTTGCTCTTAACCCACACTTTCTCTATTTGTCTTTCTTTGTTTGCCTCTCTTATAGTCTTTAAACAAAATGTTCAGAAAAGGTTTATTGACTTTGTTTACTTAAGATTTGTGCATGCAATTCCCATGCAAATGCAAATTACTAATATTATAATAAGAAATAAGGTATTTTTTATACTCAAAGAAAGGATACACTTTCATATTTCTATTTAGACATTTGTGAGATTATATATCTCTGGTAAAGAAAAAACAAAGCAGGAGACTTACAAAAACATCTGTTTATTCTGTATAACTCGATTTCTGTCCATTTCGAGGTTAATGTTGTTCCGGAAACTCTCATTTGATGTGACATTTAGTGTGTTTTGTTTGGCTAAGTTGTATTCATGATGAGGACTGACGTTCCTTGTTGAAAATGTTTAATCGCTGATGCGTCACTGTTGATGCAGCACTCGTTCTGATGTTGAGTCAGCACATTGAATGCTGGCTTTAAAATGTTAGTTTTCCAGGTTATTTCAAATGGCGAACCGGATGATGATGATTCACCGAAAACCTAATTGTCAGGTCATAAGCCCAATACAGAATAATGTCAGCGCAGATAGGAGCTTACATAAAGGTTGCAATGAGGCCGTTTGTGCAGCATGACTCAAAATGATGATAACAGTAAAAGGGGTTAATTGCGCAGATGCTGTAACCACGGCGATATTAAGACGGATCACTGTGATGCAATGTGGCGGTATTACATCATACTTCATAAGCCTGTGAGGATTTTTAATAGTCGCTTTTCAAATAATGCAGAAGTTGAGTGTAATGCATGACAGCGATTGTAATAACAGCAGCGGTGATGACAATGACGGTGATTATAGCAGTGATTATGACAACGATGGTGAATACATTAGTTGTAATTGAAAACTAGATAATGATTGAAAACCTATTGTACAGTAATCATCAGCAGACAAATCCCTTAAGTAAGAAACATAGTTATTATGACCATACACTTATTAAAATTATTTTCTTAACTGAACAGGTTTGATGAAACCAGCCGCAGGTCTTGAATCAAATGTCGAATGATGTCAGTGCAGATCTGAGCTTACATAAAGGTTGCAATAAAGTTGTGACTCAAAACGGGCAGACACTGTGCGAATGAACATATTAAGATGGATGACTGTGACGCAATGTACCATTATTGCATCATACTTCATACACCTGCGAGCATTTTTAATAGTCGTCTTGCATAATGCATGTAAATGACTTGATGAAACCAAAGTTCGTAAACTCACCTTGAGGAACCTTCACGTCGTGGAGCAGCTTCCTATCTGCAAAGACAGACACATACCTGTGACACCTGTCAAATCCTCATGCATATACAACACTTTGAATGGTGTTTGGAAGATGCAAGGATCAGGAGATGGGAAATGCCCATGTGGTGTGGTGACTAATTCAGGAACTTCATAATCCTCCACGCTCAATTTCAAAAATTACGTAGGAGTACCGAGCAAACGGTCCAAAGATAGATCTGCATATGTGTGATGGCCAATGGCAGGCATGTAATGTGAAATCCCTGTCCAATCTTTTACACAAGATCACCACGTCTACACACGGAGGCCAATTCTACAGATGCATCAGCGTGTGTGTGTGTATTAGATGGAGGAAATTGGTCTCTGATAGGGATGTCTATCACCGTTGGGCTTTAGACTCTCTGCAGAGGATGGTGCATCCTCCTCCCTGTGGGGATGGAGGCAGGAAAGATTGATTAAAGAACTGTCAGGATGATGAGCGAGGAGGATTAAAACAGAAGATTTCTGCCTCTCCTAAGGAATTACAAAACAGGCTGTCAAGAGCTGCTCGTCTGGGGGTTTGACTGACTGGTTTCATTCAGCCGGTGACAGCTTTCCATGGAGCACTTGTCTCCACTGATCTAAACAAAAGCGGGATGATTTTTACTGCTCCGTGTCCGTGTTACACTGAGGAAGTTGGAGGAGCCATATAACAAAGAGTCACAAACCCATAACATTTCACTAGCACACAGCGGTACTGATAGTGGCTAAATTCAGAGTATTACAACAACCAAATGTGATTTCATTTCATTTAGCTATATTAATAATATATATTAGTATTATCTGATAGTATTATCTGGTAGTGGTAACATTAGTAATAATGATGGTATTGAGTGATTATGATGGTAGTATGTAGTAGTGATGATTAATAGTGATCGTGGGTGAATTAATGGTGAAATGGTAGTGATGATAGTATATTCAGATTATATGACATTGATGATGATAGTAGTGTTGGGATGACTTCACTTCTGTAACCTCTTGAGATAATGATGTGTCTGTGATGATGTCATAGTAATTATGAAGACACTGATAGCGATAGTGAAGTGCATAATAATGGTCAAGATCACCCACCTTGAATGCAGAGGTCACCGGTGCAGTTATCTGTATCTAGGGCGGCTCCGTCGCACAGTCTACCTCCATGTTTGGGCTCCGGGTCCGTACACTCCCTGGTTCGCTGTCTCTCACATTCAGAGCTACATGCAGACCACTCAGTCCACTCCGCCCAGCCACCATCCACTATTACACACAAATCCACACACCTTCAATAGAGCATGTACACGGTACAGTTCATGTATACAGTTAAAAAACAACCCTCTGTCGGATGGAAATCTCAAAGCTTGAAGAACATTTACAAATCTTCTTTCTTTTTCCACGTGTGGTCTTTTAAGATCCAGGATTTTCCCTCTCAATGTTCTGTCTCTGACCAAAGCGAAAGACAATTTACTTTTGTCTTGTTCCATCAGACTTTTCCAGGTCTCTTAACAACTCCATGGGCTGCTGGTATGTCGTCTGCGGCTAATCTAAATGCAAATGTCATGTTTGCGTGTGTCTGTTGAGTGAGGAAGCCGAATTGAGTAGGGCTGGAGAGGGAGATTAGGTTTTCTCGTCACCAAGCGACCGGTGCCCTCCTCAGATAACTTTTCCCCAACGTGACTAGTGGTTCCCATTTGATGGCCACTTTCAATGAAACCATAAATTTTGCCGGAGTAAGTGCGCTTGGGTTGATAACTCTCTCCTTTTCTTCTTCCCTTTTGTATCCTTCTTTCAAACGCTCATTTTTCTTGATTTCCTAAACTGTAATTACAACTTTCTCTGTTACCTTCATATTTTTACTTATGTATGCACACTTACGCCCTTTCATCTCCATTGATTGCTCTCTCTGGCTGTGAGGAGTGTTGCATTACGCTTTAGACAGTAAACCGAATGTCTCGGAGTGTGACGGTAGGCGCCACATTAATTGAAAGCAGAGACATATCAACTGTAAAACTCGAGAGGCCTTTGCGACTAAGATCAATTCAAGCTCAGCACATACTGTCAAAGTCCTTTTTTAAATGCAGGCTCCCAGACAGACGGATTAGCCATCAATGTGTTCAGAAAGTCATGTTTAATTAACAAGGCACAGCAGTGAGACAGTCACACCGCCTGACTGACCAACCAGCCTTGAATCTGCTGGCAAAATGCACTTTTGGGTTTTAACATAAAGTGTCGTGCTGGGGAGATAAAAGAGAGAAATTCTGTATCTAACCCAGGGAAACCTTTAAACCTTTGATAGTCAACACTAGTACATTCTCTTGTGATGTGGGGAAAAATGACATGCTGTTTATTTTACAATTTACTTAGTTGGAAAGGAGATATAAAGGTTGCAACTAACAATTTTATTTTTAATCGATTTAACTTCTGATTATTTGATTACGGTCAAATAAGTTATAGATGAATCAATTATTATGATCATGTAGGCGTGATATTTACAAGAACCAGGACTCGCACAATATGCATTGCGCTAAGTGTCTTTTGCTAGTTTCAACCTGGCGCAATGATCATTTTCACGTTTAGGGTTAGGGTTAGGTTAGGGTAGGGTTAGGGTTAGGGTTTTGTTGGCGCGTTGCTAAAATAGACTACGCCATTGACCAAGTAAAACCTGTGACCGGTTGCATAAACATAGCCGTGACATTAAGACTGCGTCTTAAGAATGATTCTAACTAACTAGCAATTATTTAGGGCTAATCAGTCTTATTATTTGGATATAAATTAGACCAATCTACCTTTCTATGTAAAATACTTAAAACAGTTATTATCAGTCTTGAAGAAAAAAACTGTGGTACACTGTGGAGTACGGCTGCGGATGATGTGAGCAGGATCCGCATGCTGGATAAGGTGACTGGTTTTGTTAATACATGACTCACGCATTTCAAACAATGTTTTTTCAAGAAAGTTGCCAGCTAACGGTAGCAGGTTAGCTAGCATATAAGTTAGCCTAAAGTTATTAACGTAACTGGCTCAGAAAACTATGTTTCTGTCAAGGCACAGTGAAGAAACATTTACTGAAGGCTTTCATTTATGTTTTTTATATGTAATGCAGAACAGCATTTGTGAGACGACATCAACTCATCATCCGAGTGGACAAGAACACCAACAGAGGAAGCCAAGCCGCAAAAACAATGAAAAATTGTCATGACTTTTTATTTTAAATAAAAGTTATGTGATAATAGTGTTGGCTTAATTATAGTGTTTTAAAGATGTTTTGAAATAAGTTGTTTTAAAATAAAAATAACAATATTCTGTATGTTTATGGTATTTACCCTATAACATTTATAACAAGAGGTGAACAAGCACCACTTCAGTTTACAGCCCGCAAATATGAGAGTTACCTGGTACATACACAGAACAATCGGGGAATAAGCCCCACTTTAATTTACAGCCCGCAAATATAAGAGTTACTTGGTACATACACAGAACAATATAACTATTAATATTTCATTATTCTTAAACTGGTGGTCTTCTTCCTCGGTTTAGTTTTTCAGTTTATAATTTTCGCTTTCTAAATTGGGATTAGGCATGATGGCGCCAGGCGCAACTGATGATGGGGATGGTGAGAGATAAGACTCTCATTGGTTTATTGCACGTTACGCCCAAAACACACTCATTACTCATTAGGAGAATAGGAACAACCCTTTTTAGGTTGTGCGCTTTGGCGCGTAAACCATTTTTCCCGTCGTTAAATTAGCAAAAGTGAAATTAGACACGGCTCTTAGAGCGTGCGCTTTAGACAATGCGCTTAGATCGTTAAAATAGAGAGCAAATCACTAAAAGGGGTCAGTTGTGGTCAAAAGCTTAAAGTGTGAGGCTTGCAACCTGAAGGTTGCCGGTTTAAGTCTCATTGGTGGCAGGTATGGTGTACTTAGCATTTATTCTTAAAGCCTGAGACCAAAACTCTAGGACAGTGGTCTCCATGGTGCGCGTGGGCACTGCTTTCCCGCCCAGGGTCTGTGAGTTGCCTGCCAATGCACATTCTATTATTAACCTCAATTTTAATATTTATTTATTAAATTTTTTATATTAGCTTGGCTTCTTTTATGTATGTTAACATTTTAAACACTTTTTACAATTTTAAACAAGTGTTGATAACAAATTTGTGGGCCTACATGAACACATACATTATGAGAATAAATGTACACACTTTTTAGTGCTGTTACAACTCAAGCAAACCGGTCACCTTGTTTGTTTGTTATTGCATGCAATCTGCAATGCAGGATCTGTATTATTCTGAGATCCCCAAGCTTTCTCTCTCATCACCACCCTCTCAGCTCATTGTTATTGGCTGAAAGCTCTGTATCCTCTGACCTGGACAGGGAGAGGTACAACTGCTCTTCTGAACAGACATTCCCTCACAGAAAGCTCCTCCGTTCAGCGGTGCAGGGTTAGTGCAGGTCCGTGTTCTCTTCTGAACTCCTCTCCCACAGCGAGTGTTACATTCTGACCAGTCAGTCCAGGATGACCACCCACCATTCACTGCAGTCAACAGAGAAAAGAGAGGTGAGGTTCAGCATTAGCTAGTAGGTTTGACCACAACCCTGACAGCGAATGTCTATTCAATGTGTTTTTAAATAGAAGATACTGTAAGTTCTTCAGAAAAAAATCAAATATATCATGTAATGTTTCTTGAACTATCAACATATTTATGCTGTAAGTAAATCACAAAAATTACATTTATCATTTAAAGCTGCACAATTACAAGATGCATTTCCATTAACCTTCAAATTGACATTGCATATTGAAAATACGGCCAATGCAAACAAGTCATTTTGGCAAACATTTGTTTTTACACTTGCATGAGGTGTTTTTTAGGCAAATCGGTAGAGGTGTATTTCACAAAACGGCAATGGAAACAGTTTATTCGCATTTCTAGGTCACCTAATTTAAGTTAGATACATAATTATTATTTGAAGGTATACTAAAAGTAGTACTAAAATAACCTGTAGATTGATCAGTACTGTAACACATGAAACGAGAGACAACGCATTCTAGGGAAAATTGACGCTTTAAAAATTTACTTATTATGGTTATTATGGCTTTCTGGACTTACATGTGCAAAACAGTGAAAAAAATAATGTGATATTTGTCAGCTCTGTCAAGAGTTGCGTGTCAAGATGCTGTCATAGTTTGGAATGCAAATGTATCAGGGCTCGGAGAAAATCGCTTCGTTACTTTCTTCCCGCGTTACTTTCGTCCCGTTTCTCCCCATACTAAGTACAGATTATGTTCCATGAAGATATTTTGTAAATTTCATACTGTAAATATATTCAAAATATATTTATCATTAGTAATATGTATTGCTAAAGACTTCCAAATATTTTCCTATCCTAACAAACAATACATCAGTGGAAATCTTATTTATTCAGCTTTCAGATTATCTCAATTTCAAAAAATTAACCCTTATGACTGGTTTTGTGGTCTAGTGTCACATATACTGTAAAGTAATCTGAAATGTTACATTTCAAACAGAGATGGTAATAAAATTTACAAACTGCAAAAATATGAATGCATTTCATATTTATGAGTCCAGTACAAATTTAACCGAAAATCAGCAACTGAACTGGAATTTAAGACATTCTCAATTCACTCCGAATGATGCACAACCTTGTTACTTGGCTACAGGTCTTAAAAAAGCACCCAGCTCTATGTAAAGGTGTCTCTGTCGTTTATTCAAGCGGGAAATGCTGACTAGATCATATAATTGGTATGTGTATGAGATTCAATTGGATTATACCGATATTATATTAGATTCAATGAATATTGCCAGTGACTTCAAAAAACATCTCTCGGACAGCCATACTGAGAACTTAATGAGAAAAACAAATGCCTATGATGATGGATTTATGAATGAATACATGATGCATACTGTATACAGAATGGACAGATACATTTTAAAATCATAATAAACAGCTAATATCCTATCAGACGGATGAAGGGTTGGAAAAACACTCTGCTTATATCACATATCAGATGCTATTTAAGTTTAAGACATTTACATGTAGGTATTAGGCAGATGCTTTTATCCAAACAGAGTAACAGTGCGTTAAGGTATAAATTTAATCAGTATGTGTGATCCCTGGAGATCGAAGACATCACCTTTTATGCTGCTAATGCTCAACCAATTAAGCTACAGGAACTACTAAAGATCTCACATCTGTACGTTTGACACTTAATATTGGATTAAACATAGTACACTGAATTACATAATGCACTTTTGGACAGCAATACCATAAAATATTGGCTATTTTTGACAAAGAGATATTTTATATTTCTCCTTTCCTAACGTAAGCACCAACTTCTTATTTTAGTAGGCAATGTATAAATAATAAAACAAAAACAGCAACAGTGTGCGTGTGTGTATATAAATCAAAATACATTCACTACTTGACTAAATAAAGTGTTAATTTCATATCAGATGTAATCAGATTACTTAGTGACACATGACTTTATTGTACCTTCTGTAAAATTAATTTTAAAGTCATGCTGCATTGTCACTATTAATTTACTTTCTAAATTTGCAGATGAGTACACTAGAGAATAGCAACTGTTTATAAATATTTCAACATGAACAGACAGATGAACAATTAAACTTTTAAGTGTCATTTTTTTGGGTCTTTTAATTACCATAGCAACAAGAAGAGGTGAAGGAAGAGGATGAGGTGGAAGAAGAGGTGGAGGATTAATTTAATTTAATTTAATTTAATTTGATTTGATTTGATTTGATTTTTATTCATTTATTTATTATTATTTTTTTTATGTTCTGATGTTCATCTCACACAATAGTTCTGTTTCATATTGTAATCTGTATTTTTAACACTGATGCCTGTATAAAACCGAAACACTAAAGCTTGTCAAACTGTGTCATACAGACTGCTATGTATACAGTACGATTATGCATCAGACAGGATGGTTGGCAACCCTAGTGCATCATCTAGTTAGCACAGCTAGGGTATAGCAACACAGAAACCAACAAACAAATATGATTCATGCTCGACAAAGCATCGAAGCCAATTCTCTTGTAAACGCTGAGCCTTGAGGACGGCCGGGAGTCTTGTTAAATTGTAGATGCTATGCCGACTGCTAAACGTTAATTGCGGATCATTCAGTTAGAGCTCAATCAGGCCCGCCTGCATCTGACAGCTCATGTCAAAGTTTTTTAGTGTGCTTAATCTGACTCAGATGCCGGCAGTCTTAGCCTTCATCTCGGACTGAATCTTAGAAGTCACACATAGTAAGCGAAAGCACTATATCACCAACAGTATCCATTAAAATATTGAGGACTAAACACTAGGAGATTGTGTCAGTTAGGCTAATGTACCCTACACCGTGGAAAACCTGGACACACAGGGAGTGTTAGAATCATTAACTCATTATACGTATGTGTTGACAAAAATAGACAATCGAACCCATACCAGGCATCTAAGTGATGGACTTACGCAGGTACAGGTCTGGGAAAATAATAAAACGCTGTATTTCTATATTAGGTCTGTTGTAATGAATTATTGAGGATTTCGAAAATCAAGAGGGTTGGTGTTGGGGTGGAATGATGATTTATGGGTGATCATTTTTGTAATCTGTTTGACTATTGGTGAAGTTGACTAAATGCATGGGCGGTTCAATGTTGCAGCATGACAAATTTTGACACGTTCTGATAAACACAAAATCAAAAGTTTTGTGGGATTTAAATGTTTTAATGAAACGTATGGTTTTTGTTCTCAAAATTTTAAGAAAAACAGTTTCAATTACACCCGAGGGGCAACCTTCCGATCTCTCTAATGAAGCCAATACGGAAGTGACTTAAACTGCAATTCATCGACTGGCCACTAGAGGCTGGCTCCAAAAGGGAGTCAATTACCATAGACCTCCATTTAAAAACGCCCAACACTACAGTAGAAAATAATATGTTTATTTAAATATGTGAAGCGGGTGAATTATTTTTTTTTGAAAGCAGAGGTTTTGTTCTGTCATCAAATATATATACATCTGATATATTGTATGTTTATGTGTTACATTTTCTGTAAGACATTAAACTTTTGTGAAAATCATAAAAAATGCTGGCGCTCACTGGCAACTTTTTTTTCTCAAAACACTGGCGCAGAAAGAGTTAAGCCAGCCACCTAAGCTCACCCACGCCCCCCACTTTAAACATTTTCGATTATCCGCAAGTGCGTGGTGATGCCTGGCCAACATGGCTACGGCAGGCTGCGCCTACTATTGGCTTCTAAAAAGCTCTTCACAAACCTATAAGTGACATCATGGATACTACATCTATATTTTTTTACAGTCTATGACTGCACCTTTAAAAATAAAGGCTATTAAAAAGGTTGTTCGCAGTGTTGCCATAGAAGAACCATTTTTGGTTCCCCAAAGAACCTTTTAATCAAAAAACTTTATTTTTAAGAGTGTAGCCTTTAAATCTGAAATGTATCAAATACTGGCACAAACAATATTTTAAACAAATCAGTTTTCCCATACCAAACACAATGACACATGCAGTTGCGCTACGTCTCCGAGCAACAACGTTGCTGGCCAAGCAGGTGTAGTTTCCGGAGTCGGATAGCCTTGCTTCATTGATGATCAAATTATGGTCAGCTCGAGTGTCAATGTTGACATCGTCTAGAGAACTCACCGGTTCTTCGTTCTTCAGCCAATGCACCTGAAAAAGAAACAGAGGATTTGACAGGTTAAAACTTACCATTTTAATGATAACTTCTTAAAAGTTTACTGTCAATCCAACCAACACAGAGCGAAGAACTGCGAGACACAGCAAGCAGCAATTATCAAAAGGAGGGTACAGAGGTTTTTTGTGGTAACCTTTTTTCAAACTTCACAAACCATCACCAATGACAGCATGTTTAAAGGAAACACATCCCCAGCCAATTAAAGACCAGAAATGTTGTCAAAAAAAAGGCATATCAATGAACCAGCAAGCATTTCAAGCACCTCTGCGTGACCTACAAAATATTGACAGGTTGAAACCAGCAAGCACTATGGTTGTAGAGCAGCTTTATGGTGTATTTTCTTTTAAGTCATGGTCTGCGTAGCCACATTACAACTGGGTCACAGTTCAAAGGTCAACAGGCAGCTTATTCAGCGCCAGTTATCGGTAAGGTGATGTGCTATCATAAGAGTTAAAGGTGATTATAAGGTCATGCCCGGTCTTGTGTTATTTATTCAGCTTTGACATTTGCCGGCGAGATTCATTAGGATTTACAAACGTAGCAATGCCGTGGCGACGCTCCCTGCTCGCATGGTTGGTCGTGTAAATTGCAATCGTTTGCCAACAGCCGCCAGTTCTAAGTCGGTCCAGAGGGGCAGCAGTCATCAGGCCACAGGGACATGGGTTGATTTATGTCAGTGCGTGTTCGCAGATTAAAAACACTGCACGACCCTTGGGAAACTCTGGGTATGTTTAAGTTCATGCCCTCTGTGGAAAAAAAGCAGCAGCAAACACACACGCACGCACGCACGCACGCACGCACGCACACACACACACACACACACACACACATACACACACACACACACTCACAGCCTGGATAAAAACTCTCTCTCTCTAAGCCCTGCAAGATAAATGAAGTTATAAAAATCAATATATATAAACCATCAGATTGTCATGTGTAAGACATCTCTCTCTCTCTCTCTATCTCTCTCTCTTTTTCTCTCTCTCTCTCTCTCTCTCTATCTCTCTCTCTCTTTCTCTCACTCTCTCTCTTTCTGATGGCCAGAGAAAACACTTTCATCATATGCTTTTAATTTCACTCTTTTCTTCATTTCACTCCAGAGCTCCCAGATCAACAGAGGTTCTGTCTCTCCTCTCTTGCCCTTTCCTATTTGGTTGGCTGTCAGCACAGCATTAGTGCCAATTTAAATTACTCAAAGGTGCTAAGCTATATTTATATGAAACGGCAAGAAAAAACGTCCCTATTACATGAAAGATATCATTGTAATACAGAAGCTGACCAAATATCACTCCTGTTTCTTTGACAATGTTAGACCATGTAATCTACAAACAAACACAAAAAAATGACTGCAACAGATTTTGTTGCAGTCATTTTGTTTAGACAATCAGAATAATTTATAGCGACTTTACAAGGCAACTCATATAAAACAAAGATATTTAATATAACCGAGATGCATCACTGGTGGTGCTATGAATCGGGGAGATAAGTTGATCCACACAACTTAATTCATACACAGGTTGGAGAGGGGCAATCTGGCATCTCCAGTTCCCCTAACTTCCATGTTTTTTGCCTATGGCAGGAAAGCGGAGTATCCGGGGTAAACCCACGATGACACAGGGAGAACATGCAAACTAAAATTGCAATTTAAAAAAATATATTTTATATGATTGATAATAAATATAGCAAACTTACTACAAAGTCCCAGTTTTGCGTATAATGACTCAAGAATAAGTTGGTTATTTTTAATTGAAGTGCACCTATTTCATTGCTAAAAAAATAGATATTTTCTGTATTTGGATAATACAATGTGTTCGCGTGGTTTATGGCTTAAAAAACACATTATTTTACACATACCGTACATTTTTGTAGCTCCAGAAATCCTGCTTTCTGAAACACACTGATTTTGTACAAAACTCATTGGTCTGAAAAGCTCCATGTTCCTGATTGGCCAGCTAATCTGTACGTTGTGATTGGTCTGACGTCAGGCGAAAATGTGATGCTCCTTACCATGTTTGAAAGATTCGCGCACAATGCAATGCTAACAGGAGTTAACAGACTGTGATTCCGAAGCGGGAGGAATTATAATAATGTCGGTCTCGTCTACATCACCAATCCCAGGAAGTAAACTGTTGCCTACAATCCGTGTGTTTGTTGTAGTCCAAGAAAAGAGATTTACGTCGGAGAGATATACTGCCCTGTTACCACCCCTTTACTATGTCTGGATTTTAGCATGCAAATACATTTTTTTATCAGAAAATCTTCGTTTTTTTGTCTTGTTTTCAGTATAAATTTAAAAAAATATATTTTTCTTGATGAGCAAAATGACCCAAGAAAATAAGTCTTGTTTTTAAACCAAATATATCAAATTTAAGTGATTTAAGTGCATCAAGAAAAAGCATATTCATTTAAAGGAGACAGAGAATGAAAAACCATTTTTACCTTGTCTTTGTTGAATAATGGTAGTCTACTCACATTCACAAACATACAAAAAGTGCTAAACATGCTAAACATCTCAGTCTCATAGAAATTCCTCTTTTAGAAATGTCAGCCAGAAAACGGCCCAATCTGAAAAACTGATGCTTATGACATCACAGCCATCTCACTGCCCCTCCACTTTAAAATAATTGGCTATTTTTTGAGTGGCAGCAAAGTCAGCCAATCAGTAATGAGATTGCAAGTTAAGCCAGTAGGGGGAGCCAGATAGGTGCAAAACCACTTGTTTAAAATCCCCCACCCTAATATAGCTATCTGAGAGAGGTTTTTAGGAAGCTTCTAAGGAATTACAGACCCAAACAAAAAATTTTTTGTCTACATGTCACATCACAAAACAAGGATAAATACTCTGTTCAATCATTCTATGTCACCTTTAAGAATGTTTTGATATTTTTACTGAAAACAAGACAAAAATACTAAGAAAATATTTTCTCGAAAATAATTTTTGCAGTGTATGGTGTAGACAGACAGCAGCCGATGGGAGAGAAGGCAGTAAAGTAAAACACAGGACGAAGCCTTGTAAAAACCTTATTTTCACTGAGAGTAAAACAGAGAGCAGGTGCACTTCTGTGAAGTCTTTTAAATGTGTGGTGTACATTTGAGAGCTCTCTATTTGTGCCATGGGTTCGCCCAGAGAACAGCATTGCCTGAGGCCACTGTCTAGAACAAACAAACAATTTCTGTTCAATTTACTGATTAAGTCATTTCATAATAAATTCACTCGCTGTGGCCGGTAAACAGTAAACACACGGGAAAGAAATCATATTTTGGTCCATACATGAATTTAGTGTTTGGTGGGGGGGCAGAGCATCGACCTCATCTCAACAGCCAATCCAGTCATGTTTGTCCTAAATGGTCTTCTACTCTCTAGCTGAAAACAATTACATCAACCTGGTTTCAACTCAGAACACCTTCTCCCAAATTCCCGTACTGCATGTTATCTAAATCCTTTCATTTTCTTTGTACTAATTATTTCTTTTATCTGAGATTTAATCTCACGCTTTTCTTTATCTGTTCCTTCAATTCCTTAAAGAGCCTGTTAGCTATTAAAAAAGTCTTGTTTTATATGACTTTGGGTGTTTTGTATTCAAATCGCAGCCTGTTTCTGGGTCTGCACCAGGCCTCTGGTGTAGAAGGGTGGTTGCTTGTGGAAATTGGAGAGATAAGAGGAAAGATTCACTGAGGAATAAATTCAAATGAGTGCAACAAGCCTCCGGACAGGAAACAGTGGAAATGCATTTGCTTAATGAGCACATTTGTTCCAATTAAACCCCTTTGAAAGTGGACTGCCGCGACACCCCGCCCACCTACTGACTGAGCCTTTCAGAGGATAACAAAGATAACCTCGGATGTCATGATAACTGAACCTCTTTCTAGACATCCTTAAAATGATGAAAAACAAGACTGTATGATGTTAGTTATGTTACTGTAGCTACACTGTAAAAAGTGAAAGTTGGATCAAAAATTCTTCAATTGTTTTTTTTTTCACTTAACCAATTTAACTCTGTGGACCCTGTACCTGGTCCAGAATTAATTATTATGACTTAATATAAAATATTCCTTTAATTTTTAATGTTCTGTCATGGACCCAGTACCACATATAAGATCCTGTTTGAAAGCTTAGAATCTCTACTTTCGGCAGATATGCATCACTTTGAGATATCTTTTACTGTAAGAAAGTTATTTACCCTTAATTTACACTATCACCCCCCCATATTTTTTATATAATTTAATATTCACATATTTCGTATTTTTAAAATATGACAAACATGGACAAGTCTTATATCAAATGAAAGCTCTCACTCTCAGGAATAAGGCTACATCGCATCACATATCCAACAATCGTCGAATGAATAATGAGGTAAAAAATGGTCTTTTGTAAACGTATGTGAAACTTGAGTGTGGACTGTCACAGATAGCACATATAGCCACAAATGCTACACCATCTTTTATCTTGAGTCCTACTCTAAACAATGAGTCCATTCACAGCATTTTCTTTGGTTGTGTGCATGAATAATCCCTTGCTATTTATTCTATGTGCCAAACAAAAAAAGTATTTTTATATGAAAAATTTATTTTCACACCCTTCAGTAAAATAAGAATAACTTTTGAAGTCGACATGCTAAAGAGTTCCTTCTTTTTTTGGGTGTTTACTGTCTGCTGCTGGTAACAACCAGTGTCTGCAGTCTGCTAGAGTGGCCATTCCCAAACTGTGGTCCGTGGACCACTAGTGGTCCGTGAGGGTACTGCAGGTGGTCCGTGTAAAGGCAAAATAAAATATAAAAGAATATATTTTATTAAGAAAAAAATATTTTTTTAAGAATCTGTTGTACTGATGTGATGACTAGTTAGCCTATTTAAAAGTGCAGATAAATATATAGATATATTTTATTATGAGTATTATGAGGTGGTCCGCGAAAATTCTTGAATACAAATAGTGGTCCACACACACAAAAAGTTTGAAAACCCCTGTGCTAGAGCACACAAATCTAGAGTTATTCACTTTTAAAGACAGTGTTTACAACATAAAAAATAAAATTTGGTGTTTTATCATATGAAAAACAACATAAATAACAATATTTGTCCGTAACTTCAAAGGGTTTTCTGCAAAATGATATAAAGATTTGCATTTATTCCACTGTATGTGGTTATGGGAGCACTTCAAATATTTTTAGGCAGAAATTGTACACAAAAAGGGTATTATTCCTCCCTTCATTTGCAGTAAAATAACTTTTGCATAGATTATGATAGAGAAAAAAAAATATTTTTCCCCTGTAAGCTCACAATTGCTGGAATCAAACAAAACTGTCTGCAGGTTTCATTACCACTCAGGGCCAGAGTTATATACTTTTAAATACAGACTTTAGAAAAAAAACATCATTTTATTTTTGTGTTTATTAGAGGACTGATATCACATACAACCATGTTTAGCACTTTCAACAGTGTTTATGAAATTTCAAAGGGTTTCCTGTAAAATGATACCAAACTTTTGTATGTAAACTTCTGCATGTATAAGAAGCTTTTGAAATTGGATAGGCCAAATCCAGGCGGAAATCCCCAAAATAGCCTCAGAGTGTAAGAAGTTAAACATATAAGTTGAAACAACTATTTTTTTACCAATTGAAGTCATTTTTTAGGTGGATCCAACTTTTACTTTTTACAGTGTTATGCACTTACAAATTTAGAAAAATACCTTATTTTAAAGTATTACTAAAAAGTATACATCAAATTGTGACAGCTGTCTTTATTGAGTCTATAACATGTTGTAGTATTTGTTGTATTGTAGTTGTTTGTCAACATAACTTCATGTAGTCTTGACACATTCTAGCACCCTACAAAATGCCTGAAGCCCTTAAAGGGACACTCCACTTTTTTGAAAATGTGCTCAATTTCCAGCTCCCCTAGAGTTAAATATTTCATTTTTACCTTTTTGGAATCCATTCAGCTGATCTCCAGGTCTGGCGCTACCACTTTTAGCATAGCTTAGCATAATCCATTGAATCTGATTAGACCATTAGCATCGCGCAAAAAAATAACCAAAGAATTTTGATATTACCCAGCAGCTGAATATAGTCCCCTTAGTTGCTTTTAATGGCAGGGGACTATTTTCGGGAACTGCGTAATATCATTGCGCCTCCTGCAGCCATGTTATGGCAAAAAAGTCCTGGATTATTACGGCAGAATGAGAGTATAGTTCCTAGCCATATCTGCCTAGAAAATCTAAACTTTTAATTTTCTATCGGTCTTAGTACACAATGTAACTACAGAAGAGTCAAGTTTTAAATAGGAAAAATATTGAAACTCTTTGGTTATTTTTGAGCGCAATGCTAATGGACTAATCAGATTCAATGGATTATGCTAAGCCAGGGGTCTTCAACTACTCTTCTTCGGGGGCCAGATTTTAAAATTGTAAATATGACGCGGGGCAAACTTTTACCCCTATTTCTACTTTTTCTATATTTTTTACTTTTTTACCGTACTTTCCAGACTATAAGGCGCACCGGAGTATAAACCGCATTATCAAAAAATGCGCCATTAAGACAAAATAACATACATATGTCACAGTGGACTATACGTTGTGTTTATTTAGAAAAAAAATTCACAAAAATCCAACAGACATTTAATCTGGAAAGGCAAGTTATTCAACTAAACAATAGCAGACAGAACAGCAGGCTGAATAGGTGCATGTACGTTAAAAGTAATATTATCAGTTATTTAAACGATAAACCATAGCATACAGAACTTACCTGGAAGGTTAAATAGGCTAAATTAACCGAACAAGCCAACTAGCGTGAAGTTCGCATACTCGTCATTCCACATTACAGAATCCATTGAATTACATAAATACAGAAGCAGCATATGGCAGACTCTCGCGGCTGTAGACGATAATGTTGTCTCTTGCCTCATAAATGTCAAAATTAATTCATACTGACTTACAAGGCGCACCTGACTGTAAGACGCAGCACCAACCAAGATAATAAAAAAGGCGGCTTATAGACAGAAAAATACGGTACCATGTGTGAGTGTTGTTTTTGTTATGGTATATTACAAAAACATGCATTTTCGAAAAAGATGCACACTTCTTGTATTCAGTGTGCTGCCTTTAAATTACTGAAAACTCATATTTACCTTTTTAATATTTAAAAAGAATTGCAGTTTAACATGTAAGAGCCAAATGTTAATACGTTTATTTCTTTAATGCTTCCAAAGGCACCACACGCAGCCCCTTTCAGAATCGCTTTCCGTGTTTTCGGCCGTTATTTGTCAGTGGAAAGATAAATGTAACCTCGCCGAATTATTTCCTACTATGACCGTTTCTTATTCGGAAGGCTGCTGCCTCCAGAGGTCGTATTTCCAGGCTGCATACGTCATTAAGTCTTATTTCAGAATTTTAACAATTATAAAGTTGACTATTATTCTTAGTTAATCGTATATTGTTGTATTATGCTTATGATTTGTGAATGTAATGCTCAGCTAACTTAAAGTTAATGACGTCTGCAGTCTTCATATGCAACCTCTGGAGGCTGCAGCCTTTTGATTGAGAAACGGACAAAGGTGACCGGCGGGCCGGATAAAGATGATTGGCGGGCCGCACTTGGCCCGCGGGCCGCCAGTTGACTAGCCCTGTGCTAAGCTATGCTAAAAGTGGTACCGCCAGACCCGGAGATCAGCTGAATGGATTCCAAAACAGTAAAAATCTAATGTTTAACTGGAAAAATGATTATATGTCCCTTAAACCCGTCCTTACACCATTCATATAAAATAAAACCTTTTCAGTCTGAATAGGGCACATACCTTCAGGTCAATTCAATTAATCTTAAAATGAGTAAAACACCTCATAACATCGTCATTCTGGGCAAAAAAAATCACCCCGCAGATTTACATTCATTTAGACAGAAAGTGAAAGTGACAAGAAGGCAATTACAGACGGAGGTCTCGTTCGGTTTTGTTCTATCCTACTCAATTAAGTTCTAGTTTCATTAATGTCCCTTTACATCACTTTGTTTTAATCAAGACCGTGGCCCCTTATGAGCGCCGCAATGACTTTCACCGAATCACATTAAAGAAATGAACTTTACCAATCCAATGAAGCTCTTTCGGATGCAGGGGTAGACCAAACCGGACGTGTCCTTTCTCTTCGTTCTTCTCCTGACAGCGCGAGCCACGCTGTGTTTATTGCTGAATAATTACATTTTAAGCACTTTAAATGACTTTGCTTCATCAGACTGAATGATTAATTGCATTGCAGGACAAAGATTGTAAGGCTAATATGGGCTTAATGATCGGTCCGGTCTCTCAAAGTTATTGAGAGTTTTTTTCTCATCTTCGCTGTGAGTAATCTGTATGAACTTTACTTTGACAGCTAATATCACACTTTCATTTCCTTGTTGGCGTAATTGTTTTAATTATGTTATGTTCATTATTCAACAGGGATGATCTTATAGCTCCAGGGAAATGATATTTTCTAAACAGCTTTCCGTTCAACCGAGGAACAAACAAAGGACGGCAATGACACGTGCCAGAACAAACAACAGCAAAATAGTTTTGAGCCCGTGACCTTTTAGAAATGTCTTTGGAAAAAAGGGATTTAATCAAGTTTTGGTGCCAAAATCAAGAGCAAAATAATTAACCCATGAGAAGCAAAGAGCTGGAGTTTGAATATAGCAACCTGGCAACCCGTCTTCAAACCCTTGATCAATTTCAGTGTGAGCCAGACTGGTGCTTGTTCCAAAGATGGTATCAGCCGGCCAACAGGGGAGCCATTTTGGCTCAAATGTCTACCCAGTGGCAAAGTTCTCCGGGTTGACCTTTAGACTTAGAGCGGCAATGATTACAGAGGGAACATTCGCCTGCCAACCTGTAATCTCCAGCGGCAAACCCTTTTGGCACCGAGCTCTCAGTCTGGATCCAGATCTTGGCCTGCTCTCAAACATCGTCTTAGCCTGGCTTGCGGTGCTTTAACACAGTGGCTATCCTATTCAACACAAGAGCCACGTTGGCTCTAGTTACCATTGATTAGCTGTAGTGGTGGTTGTGCGTGGCTTCTTCCCATCCAGATCACACACAGCCGCACACCGTACAGCCGTTTTGGCTCAGTTTTCAACATGACAGATGGCATGAGATTTTTTTTAGCTGATGTTGAAATGTGCTCATGGTGGCCTAGTTTAAGCATCATACTTTTTGAAACAACTACAAAGAATTCGGAGAGTATGAAACAACAAAACAAACCCCAAAAAATATATATATAAGCAAGGAATCTGTCAGCAGCCTTTCTACTCTTTCCTCTGAGAGGCAGACACAGCGGTATCACTTATCATCTCTGTAGAAAGTGGGGGATGATGATAATAATATGACATTGGGTTTATGAGAAGAAATTGCCAGTTTGATTTCCTCTAAGCACATGAAAATCTTCCTAAGCTTGTCACAAAACTCTGTTGGAGGCTTTATATTACAGGCTTGTCACTGTGGTGAACCTGAGCAGGGCTTTAAACCCGGGTTTGGAATTGAGAGAGCTTTTTTGTTTGCAATGAGTAATCTGAATTGCATTCCAAATATGAATTTAACAAAGTGAAATTGAATTAAACATACGAAGAGTTTGGTTCCAAAATACGATAAACGGCATTTAAAAAAAACTTAGTTACCGCAAAAAACAGTATTGTATCAGGTCAGTATAAAAAATTTAAATCTTAATTTTAGGCAAAATCCGATATCCGCCGTGTTATTCTGTCATCTTTTCTCACTTTTTTCCCAAACCGCGATAAACGGCAGTCCTCCTTCTCTGCAGAATGCAATAAATCCGCTTAACCAATCACAGTGTACCATTCCACGCATTGTAAACATTAATGGTGGCGGCTTGAATACTAGGGTGGCCATTCGTGCCAGTTCCGCCGGACACGTCCCGAACATGTTTTCGGGTTCGTTCTCCAGAAGTCGCGTTGGTCGACCGCATACGTCATCAAGGTTTAATATTTCGGGTTTAATTTCAGAAAAGCAACCGTTATATTTCAAGGTAAGAATGAAACTACAATGATTGTATGTCTTAAAAGAAATACATTTTAATTTTCTAATGTATTTTAACTGAAATGTGAGAACCTTGATGACGTATGCGGTCGAGCAACGCGACTTCCGGAGAACGAACCCGAAAACATGTTCGGGACGTGTCCGGCGGAACTGGCACGAATGGCCACCCTATTGAATACACACGGAATCCTAGTTTTCCTCAACTACTTTGTACTTCATGATCAACAAATAAACAATAACAAAATAGAAATTTTAATGACATTGATAAACCTGTGTTGGTTTTCTGTGGTGGGGAAGAAACGTAAACCATCAAAACTAATAATTTACGTGAGAGGCACTGGGGCGAAGGAAAAATGCCGCCTGTTGCTTGTTGAACAAGACACGTCAAGCTTCTGTCATGCTTACACACTGATCCCAGGGGATCTTATAAAAAAGTTAACGAAAATCGAGCAGGACCAAAACATTTTACAGCTGATCACTGTCAAAAAAGTTCAGCAATGACGTCCAAGGATGATAGCAGCCATGACAGTGTTCTTAATATGACATGGTAAGTGTTTTGATTAATGCCATTGATGTTTATTTTTTAATCAGTTTATGCCACTAGTCAACTAAATGAATATAACATGGCAAAGATTAATGGACATTTATACATTGATTTATATGATAGATTTATAGCATTTTAAAAAAACCTTTTTATTTAACTTTTTAACCTTTTTTTATTATAAGTTTTTATAATAAATCTTTGAAAATCAAATTATGGATTTGAATTTTTTATGTTTTTATAACCTAAAGATGCTACTGTATGTGAAAGTTTGTAACAGAAAATAGTGGTTTCCATCTTGTCACTTTCTTGGTATAGAATTTTTTTTACCCAAATTAGTCAAAATGAATTTATTGCGTTTTGTAACCAAACACTTTATGTAAAAACATAGGGAACATATATTAATATTTTTAATATAAAGGTACATGTTATTTATTTTTTAATATAGATACATATTATTTTTTAAAGCTACACTGTGTAGGATCTACTCCCATCTAGCGGTGAAATTCTATATGACAACCAACAGAATATTTCTTTCTAAACCCCCCCCATTCGAAGCGAGTTATAAATCGTACGGTGGCCGTGTCATGCCAAGGATAACATGGCTTCCAGTACAAAGCAAAAGCAATGAAAAATAATGAACAATATACAGTGTACTTTGCCTTTGATCCGTCATAGCACACAGATTTATGTTAAACATGCACTGTTAGATGTCGCTGTAGATTTAGCAGTACATTACTGTAAAAATCCACAGTACTATACTGTATGTGTACATTACAGTACAGTACTGCAGTTCATAATGCATTCTGGGTAAATTTGTTTGAGCGGGAAAATTTTACAGTATATTTTGGTCTTGATGTAACCTTGCTGTAGCCATTGCTGTAATGTGCCAGGTGTACTTGCAATAATCAGAGAAAGTGCGCCAACGTCAAATCACACAGAGGGAGAGAGAGCACAACTCCTGGCTGCAGCTGAAGGAGGACGATTGATTTCTGGCAGTTCGGTAAGTTTGAAATATTTCTGTTTCATGAAAACTTAATTTTTAGTTTAAGAATGTTGTCAATAGTTTGTCACAATATTGTTTTAAACGTGCAATGAGAGAGAAAAACGGTCGCCAACAAAGTTTCAATCTCCCTCAGAAAGTAGGCTTACACACAGATGTCTACCGCTGCTTTAACTCGCTTTACACCTTTTTTTTAATGAATATAGTGTCAGGATCCGTCAAAATCATGTGTTTAATTATATCTAGTCTTTGTGTTGGGGGTCCTGGCAGTACCATGTTCTGTGGGAAATGTGTGGTTTTAGTATTTAATTATTCTGACCACGCATTTCCCGGGTCTCGTCACTTTTTACCCGCTCCCTTACTTGTCATTGATTTCAGCTGTGTCCCTCATTAGTTCTCCCTATTTATTGTCCTTGTGTTTGCTGTTCTGTGCTCGTGCGTCTTGTTACACTCCTTGTTGTATCCTGTCGGTTTCTGTATCTAGTCTGTGAGTATTTAAGAGTTATTTAGTCTTGTTTGTTAATGTTATATTATGTTAAGTTTAGTGTCAGTCTAGTGTTGCGTTACCCCGTCTTGTTTTGCCCCCTCGTGGGTTTTGTTTTTTCCCCTGTTTGTTCAATAAATCATTCATTTTGTCACGTCCGCACTTGGGTTCATTTCTTTGTTATATCCTCACATTACGCACGAGCCAATAAAGAACCCAGCGGACATGAACAGCCGTCTTGCACGGAGGGGTCGGTGTTATCGCCTGGAGTGTGAACCGGGTCCTGTCTGGTTCGATCCTCTTGTGTATGGACCCGGGATTAACTCCAGGCGGAACCCGACCAGAACCGCCGAGCCCCTTCCACTGTCATCCATTCCCGAGGGTCGTACCTTGGGAGTATTGGGGCTCGGTGACTCAGAACTGTTGTCTCCGGTTCCTGAGAGATCCCTCCCACCTGTGTCCCTTCGAGGGAAGCGAGAGAGGAGGATCTCCTGGGAGTCTTTGTCCGGGGGGTCCTCCTCAGATGTGGTTCCACCTCATCCTCTCTCTGCCCCACGACCTCGGAGGAAGAAGAAGAGGAGGGGACCGATTGACCAGTTAGAGCCGCCGCAGCGCCCAGAGCCGCCGACGCAGCCGCCGCAGCGCCCAGAGCCGCCGACGCAGCCGCCGCAGTGCCCAGAGCTGCCGCCGCAGCGCCCAGAGCCGCCGACGCAGCCAGCGCAGCGCCCAGAGCAGCCACCGCAGCGCCCAGAGCCGTCAACGCAGCGCCCAGAGCCGTCGACGCAGCCCGCGCAGCGCCCAGAGCCGTCGACGCAGCCCGCGCAGCGCCCAGAGCCGTGTGCGCAGCCCGCGCAGCGCCCAGAGCCGTGTGCGCAGCCCGCGCAGCGCCCAGAGCCGTGTGCGCAGCCCGCGCAGCGCCCAGAGCCGTGTGCGCAGCCCGCGCAGCGCCCAGAGCCGTGTGCGCAGCCCGCGCAGCGCCCAGAGCCGTGTGCGCAGCCCGCGCAGCGCCCAGAGCCGTGTGCGCAGCCCGCGCAGCGCCCAGAGCCGTGTGCGCAGCCCGCGCAGCGCCCAGAGCCGTGTGCGCAGCCCGCGCAGCGCCCAGAGCCGTGTGCGCAGCCCGCGCAGCGCCCAGAGCCGTGTGCGCAGCCCGCGCAGCGCCCAGAGCCGTGTGCGCAGCCCGCGCAGCGCCCAGAGCCGTGTGCGCAGCCCGCGCAGCGCCCAGAGCCGTGTGCGCAGCCCGCGCAGCGCCCAGAGCCGTGTGCGCAGCCCGCGCAGCGCCCAGAGCCGTGTGCGCAGCCCGCGCAGCGCCCAGAGCCGTGTGCGCAGCCCGCGCAGCGCCCAGAGCCGTGTGCGCAGCCCGCGCAGCGCCCAGAGCCGTGTGCGCAGCCCGCGCAGCGCCCAGAGCCGTGTGCGCAGCCCGCGCAGCGCCCAGAGCCGTGTGCGCAGCCCGCGCAGCGCCCAGAGCCGTGTGCGCAGCCCGCGCAGCGCCCAGAGCCGTGTGCGCAGCCCGCGCAGCGCCCAGAGCCGTGTGCGCAGCCCGCGCAGCCCCAGCCGTGTGCGCAGCCCGCGCAGCCCCAGCCGTGTGCGCAGCCCCAGCCGTGTGCGCAGCCCGCGCAGCCCCAGCCGTGTGCGCAGCCCGCGCAGCCCCAGCCGTGTGCGCAGCCCGCGCAGCCCCAGCCAGGTTTTGCACCTTCCTGCCATGCCCCTCCCAGGACTCACCCAAAGCCTCCCAGAACCCCACGGACTCCTTCCCCACCCTCCCACCCTGGACCACCACCTTTGAACTCTTTTGTTCCCCCACCCCCCCTCCCTTGTTTGTCATTTTTGTTATCTCACCCCAACCCATTTGTAATTTTGTCATGTCTGCCTTTAATGTTATTTGTTATGTTTTCTTGGTTGTTCTCTGTCTGTCAATTGGTCTTGTCTAGAGTTTAGTGTTCCCCCTGAGGAGCGTCTGGTATCCGCTCCTTAAGGGGGGGGTACTGTCAGGATCCGTCAAAATCATGTGTTTAATTATATCTAGTCTTTGTGTTGGGGGTCCTGGCAGTACCATGTTCTGTGGGAAATGTGTGGTTTTAGTATTTAATTATTCTGACCACGCATTTCCCGGGTCTCGTCACTTTTTACCCGCTCCCTTACTTGTCATTGATTTCAGCTGTGTCCCTCATTAGTTCTCCCTATTTATTGTCCTTGTGTTTGCTGTTCTGTGCTCGTGCGTCTTGTTACACTCCTTGTTGTATCCTGTCGGTTTCTGTATCTAGTCTGTGAGTATTTAAGAGTTATTTAGTCTTGTTTGTTAATGTTATATTATGTTAAGTTTAGTGTCAGTCTAGTGTTGCGTTACCCCGTCTTGTTTTGCCCCCTCGTGGGTTTTGTTTTTTCCCCTGTTTGTTCAATAAATCATTCATTTTGTCACGTCCGCACTTGGGTTCATTTCTTTGTTATATCCTCACATATAGGGTTGTTTTAACTAAATTATGAGGGTTTTGGTGAGTTTATATTGTGTTGAAAGTGTGGTGACAATGAAACTATTTTTAACGAAATGGACAAAGACAACCCGCCAGCGCGGTCTTGCGGTCCCAGCATAATGGTCGTTTATCTCGGCGTTTCATCCGTTCAGTTAGCGTCAGAGAAAAGTATTAAGTTCGACTGTTTGGTAAGGCTGACTCGTGGTTGTAAACAGACAGGACTTGACACGCCGTACACAGCATACTGTAGTACTGAACTCCTCCACAGAAGTGAAAACAAGAAACCTCATATTTAACTGGATACATGCATCGAACTCATCGCAGCTTTAACTTCTACCAAATATCATTCAGACCTGGGCTCATCTTAATATCAGATGAACGAAAGGGATTGCCGCGCGTATTGTTGTTGTTATTATATTACGGTATATCATCAAAAGCAGAGAATATCTTCTCTAAAGCGTTTTACACGTCCAGTAAGTTGTCCAATACATTTTTATGGCATATTGTTTCCACCACTTCAGATGCATTACACGCTGTATATAAGTTTCCAAAACACATCAAATCAATGCACGAAAAGAGAATGGGCTCCGCATTTACGTACCTTTGTCTTCTCGTCTCTGTCATCTGATCCTTCATCTCTGGATGTAAAATAGTCCATAATAACATCGTGTAGGAAACTGGCATCACCAGGATTGCTCAGATTTAGGGGATCATGTTTATCTTTAAAGTGAGCAGCTAGCTACTTGTTAAAAAACTTTGCGTGACATAGTGTTACACCGCAGCCGGTCCGGGTTAAACATTAAAGGGACAGTCTTTTTACCTTATCACTATAAATCGCTATTTTCTGCACTAAACGAGACATTTTCAGAGATTTTCTGTAGACAAGATGTTATAATTAAAAAAGGACTTATTTAGATATTTATATATAATATATAATATAACAACTAATATATATATATATATATATATATATTTGTTTTACAACTGACTTAACACTTACAGTAATGTTTTATTTGTTAGCATAGCATGATATTAGATTTAAACACTTAATACATTTTTAAATCAATCACTTTGTCTCTGTTTACATTAGTTAATGCACAATGAACATTATCAAATATTATTAATGTTGTAAAATATATTGTTCATTGTTAGTTCATATTAGCTAAGGCATTACCAAATGTTAAGGAATAAACTATTGTAGTAAAGTATTACTAAATTTTCTTTTTCCATTTCCTTCACAATGTCTATTTATTTCTATGGCTAACAGATTTTGTAACATTTGTCTTTTTTACAGTCTTACCATTGCTTGTAAGCTGGATTGGGTAAGATGGATCATCTTTAAAGGCACCAGGCAAGTACATGATGTACAGTTACAAGTCATGTATTTTTTCGACTGCAATATTAAATGCTTTCACGTCACATGCAAAATTACACAGGAATGTGGCTGACTTTTTATTTGTAGTTTACATGAGTGTCCTTGCACTTTTATAGGAGTTAAGGCAGATGTGGAGGCACAACGGGTGATACCAGACACACACCAAGCACATTATGTTTGGTAAGTTTGCACTTTACCACTACAGTTTCTTTAAATACCCATGTATACACTCATTCACTCATTCACACACAACACTGTAACACGACCATACACAACATGTACACAATTGTCTTAGTTTGCCATGTAGAAATATACAAACAGAAATATTCAGACTTTGGTTATAAGAAATTTAATTTAATAATTGTATTTATTTAGCAGAGGTGTCCCTGGACTTTATTGACAAAATATTTTGTTTTCAGAATAAAAAGTTGTGTCCAAATCAGTAACAATTGTACTTTCTGTTCAGGACATTCAATCATGACATGATCCAGGTGGATGCTGTCCATTGAGGAAAGAGTTTGTTCAGCGGTAAGTGAATCTTCTGTATTTTAATGTAATTAGGTGTGGAACAGTAGAATAAGAGCAAAAGGTTTCAGAATAGGAGTAAATTCAAGGCTGAGTTTAATTTTTTAAGAATCTTTTTCTATCTTATATTTGTTGACTTAATGTTTATGATATTTCTAACAGGTTTCTGGATAGAATTAATTCCAAAGATGGGAAAAAGTGCACATCCAGACAAGGAGCAAGCAAAAAGACAAGGAACTTGGTGCAGAGAAAAGCTGTGGCCATTAACCCCCATATGAACAGCTTCATGCAGTCGCTGATTGAGTTCGAATGGACGACTTCAAAGTAAAGGCCACTGTGGTCTGTCTGCCACAGTTTAATGCATTTATTTTTAGTGTTAAATGAAATTCAAGTAGAATATTTAAAACTATGGGCCAGTGTTGTTTTTACCACAGTGAAATGTTACCTTTTAGTCGATGATGGACTTTAAACTGAAAACTTCAAACTATGGAACAGTGTTCTATTTGCCAGAGTTAAATATGTTACAGCAGGGGTCTCCAAACTTGTTTATACTTGTTTATTTTATTTTATGTTACTTGATTATATGTTTATTATTGTTTAAAATCTTGTTTTAAATATGTTTGTTTCAATTAAATGTTTTTTTTTAATAAAATTTTGATACAAACATTGCTTGGATTGCCTTTTAATTCATTATGTTTTAATTTAGCATTTTTACCATATTAATAACTATAGATTTAAACCTAAATCTCTAGCTATTTTATATAATATTATTGTATTAACTGTAATAAGTAATAAATAGTATTTATGGGTCAATATAGACATTACAGTAAATTACTGTAAAAATAGACTACTGTAATAAAATATTGTAAAATTACAGTACAGTACTGCTTTGTAACTATACAGTACTAGTTTGTGTACTGTAAAATGGTATTACAGTACAGTACTGTAAAACCAAAATACAGTAACTTACTGGCAACCGTGCTGCCAGTACCGTACTGTAAAAATACAGGGAAATCGTTAACAGTGTGGAAAAAGTCTGATTTTCATATGTCCGCTTCAAATCACATACAAAAAGCAACCATAAATGTAGCTTAGACACTCCTTTTTCATCGACCCCAGAGGCTATTACACTTTGTATTAAGATGTGTTTTCATCAATCGGATAACAAGTGGATGAGAGAGACACATCACGTTTACACTTGGTATTTAAATCCGTCTCTTTTTGTCCATTTTCGACCGCTTCTCTCCAGGGTAGGGTTGCACCAGTCGTTCGTAAGTTCTTACTTAAACTGGGATGTAAAGTCCAAACTAGAGGCTTAGTAACTACTAGCTAGTTTATAACTAACTCTTTACTTAATTCGGTTGCACCACTTGTTCTTAAGGCAGAACGTAGCTAGTAGGTCGTAAGCTCTCCATAAAGTAATGCGTTGTCGCATAGAATGACGTTTATTTTCCTTAACCCAATCACAAGCCTTATAATGGGCAAGCAGGAAATAGTCTGAACAGTACGTAATTTCAAACTCATTCTTGTCTCGCCTAAACTGAAAGTTAAAAAAAGACGTTAAAGCATATGTTATCGAACTCAAAACATTACACTTTTAATTGAAAATATATATCCCACACATGGAAGAGAAAATAAACAGGAAGAAATTTTATATCTTATTTTAATTGATGGATACACAGAAAATTAAACAGTTCTTGAAAAGTCGTTGACGAATTTGCGGCTCTTCATAATTAATACGAGCTCATCGATGTTATATAATCTGGATGACATCTTATTCCAAACGTTATTCATGGACAGGGGCTTCCGTAAATATTTAGTTACAACGTATTGTTACGTTTAAACTAAGTTTAATGGTGCAACGCAAAAACATTTAGTAGTGCGTAAGTTGTAACTTAGTGCCTATTTACGTCGTAACTAAGCTACGTTGTAACTTACGCACAGCTGGTGCAACCGGCCCCAGATTACTGAGGGGATGTCTGTGGACGAGTCCCTCGCCTGTCATTAAATCATGAGCGGAGTAATGACGGGTTTAAATGGATGCGAACTAATATTGTGTCAGAGTTCAATGCTTTTGTTTTAAGTAAACATGTTACACAATGTATTGTCCGTGTATATGGAAGAGCTTTCTCTGATATTGGTGAAATAAGATTGCGCAACTTGAACACGCTTGTAAAACTAACCAAAGATGCGCAGATCAGCCACTTTAGTTTTATCAATGAAAGGCTAAAAATAGCGCTGTACACTGTGTGTTCGTGTTAGAGGTCAGTTGTTCAATACGAAGGTATTTCAGTCTACGCAGGTCGTATATGCAGGCTGCATACATCATCAAGCCTGGTTTGTATAAAGGAATAGTCTCCCCTTTTTCCATATTAAACTTATTAACTTAACTAAGAGGAGTTGATACATCCCTCTATCATCTTAGTGCGTGCACTTCATCGATGTGGCTCGCGGCGCACTTTGATAGCATTTAGCTTAGCCCCATTCGTTCAATAGTACCAAACAGAGATAAAGTTAGAAGTGACCAAACACATTAACGTTTTTCCTATTTAAGACGAATAGTTATACGAGCAAGTATGGTGGCACAAAATACTACTACCAGGGTAACATTTGTGGTTTAGTATGACAAAATTAAGTCTTCTTATGCTTATATGATGAAAGCATGCAACTTTATAAACTCGTCTATCAGTTGATACAAATATTTTATGTTTATATTAAAAGTAGCCTATTCAAAATTAACTGTTATTTTTTGCACATTCCTTTTGTTTTATGAGTCTTCTTTAAATGTAATAAATTCCTCTGTCTCTGATTCAAAATCCAATTCAACACTCCACGCATTCAATTCAAATCACAATCAAGTCACAAACACCCAAAAGGCTGCCTATTCACTCTTTTCCCATTGCATCAAACTAGTGTTTGAATCATTTCTTTGATGCTCGCTATATTCCCTATCATTTCCTGTCATAAACTGAAAAGAACATTCTTACATGACGACAGACAGAGGGATTATAGTTCACACTGAAGCTCTGTTCCCAGTACAATAATCTTTCCAGGGACAAAGGACAGCAGCTCAGAAGCTCAGAAGGGTACGGTGGGATTCTGTTGCCATTATTGAAAGTCTGTTTTCCTCTACTGGAATTCATGCATACATGAGAAAAGGCCTAGCGAATGACCCTGCACATGGATGAAAAGAAGCCCGGCAAATCTGTTCATTTCAGCTGAATCTTTTATCTTCTGTTGGAACCGAGCAGCATGGTGGGCGGTTCTTGTTCAGATACACACACACATACACTCACAAAGAAGCTCAAAAAGCATTATGCAGACACTCGCCAATGGGGAAATTGCGATATTGCAATGCATTACTTTTAAAAAGTAACCACACATAATATGGAGAATCAACAGGAGATACAGCACATAGGAGGAAACATACAGTAAGTGCAGATTTTTTGTCTACTTTTCCACCAGTGAATATGCACTCGGCTTCTTAAAATATTATTCAGGGAGAATGAGTATGAACTTCAATCATAAGAGGTATGAAACATCTGAACATGCTTTTAGCTGATGCCATGAAAGGTACTTGCAAAAAAGCTTTGAAAACACACATGTGTACATGGAGATAGACCTTGTTACAAGAATACAAATTCACTCTGAATACATCATTGTCCCAGAGCCATGAAAATATACGGCACACAGTAGCACACTTTCATAAACTCAACCCTACACTCCTAAAAATAAAGGTGCTGAAAAGGCAATGCCTTCAAGAACTACTTTTTGCTCCCCAAAGAACCATTTCTTTCTTACTTTTATGTTGTCTGAACATCCTTTTGCACTACAAATAACTTTGAAACATGACCTCATGACAATTTGTACGTATTTTACGATGTGGCTAATATATATTAATTCTTACCCCCCCAATTAATACATTATTGTACGATTTGCTTTTGCCCCTGCAACGTTAGGGTTATGGGTAGAGTGTTTTGTTATTATAATCGTATGGTTTTGTACGATTTACTTCTTACGAATTCATACGAATTAGCTTACTCATAAAATACGCATTAATTCTTGTGAGATCAGGCAAGAATAAAAACAAAAACAAATAAACATTAAAAACATTAAACTGGGCAGCAACCCACGCGTAGCGGCACAGATAGCCTTCTTCAGGGTAATGTTAAAACCCTGAAGAAGGCTATCTGTGCCGCTACGGGTAGGTTGCTGCCCAGTTTAATGTTTTTAATGTAATTATAGCCATGTTTAAATAAAGGCTTTTAATAATACTTTTTGGAAGAGTCCCTTGGATCCCGTTTTTTGACATTTTGTATACCCTAAAGAGCACCTTCAATTTTTTCTAAATAATTTTTTCTGCTATTTTTGAGCACTTTGGATTTTTCCAAACTTTCATTTTAAGAAAACATTATTTTACGTGTTCATTGCGTAAAATACTTTGTAAAATAAACAATTATACATCCATGCTGGTAGGGGGCGCTGTGAATGCACTCACATCAGCTGCAGGCACTCCCTCTGGTGGGCGGCAGTGGAGAACGATCATGCCGTTGATTGGCACCTCCAACCCCTGCGGCTCCTGTTCAAAATTCTTCCTCAGGTCTACATGACAACAAAAAAGTATATTGATAACAGGTAGCTACTGTATTAGTTTTCAAAAGATCAGCTTGGAAGCATAATTTCATTAGTCGTTCTTTATTTAATAAACTCCATTTGTTGTGAGTAATAGCACAGATATTACACACATCACCTTTAAACAAGATCTTGATTAAGTATTACAGAAATTAAATTATACTTACAGGCAATACGGACAGTGGCTCTCCGACTCTTGGACGTACCCAAGTGACTCCATGCTACACACAGACACCAGAAGTCCTCAGGTCCATGAAAGTCCTCCACCTGTTGTCTGGACACATTTATCATCACTTCACGGATCTTCAGGCCTGGACGGAAAGAGACAAAGATGGACTGTGAGTGACGCAGAGAGTTGAGAATGAGTTGCACATCAATAGCTCTATACACTTGCTGTATTTATTAACTCACATTTGTCTTTTCCAACTTCAAGATACTTGAAAACATGAAGACTTAGCTTAAAAAAGAACAACTTCTGAGCAATAATGTTGTTTTGTAGTAGCTGTCATAAGAAATGTTCAAAGTATTTATCACCAAGGTTTACTGAACCAACAAAACACTTGCGGTTCTTTTATAAACACGCATGAACTCCTACCAGGTAAGAATAGATTAAAGAGACTAGATGATGTGAGTCAGATAGTGTGTGGGAATTATTATAAAAGAATAATGCATATCTTCCTATAGAGAGTGTTGTTGAAAGCAATCCCCGGGCTCTCTTCCAAAACTCTTCTATAATGTATTCATAAGCCTAATTTTAGCGCTGCTGTTGTGCCGACCAAACATTAAATTATGCAGGCGACGTTTGAGGTGGTGGATTACATTCTCACAGGCAATGCCCAGAATGCTCTTCAAAATGCAACGAAAACATGCGAGCCAGGCCAATTCTAGGGAAACATTTCAAAATATATGCACCGCAGAGAGAGACCCAACAGAGAGAGATAATGGCTCCAATAGTAAAAACATTTCTAAATGAAACTGTACTGTGAATTAGTGCCACAATTAAGTTAAGGGTGAGCAGAGGCAGAATTATGACTATGAAACGGTCGCAGACGGCAGAATTAATGCAAGCCTTCGGTGGGTCTCTGTGGGTGTACCTGCAGTACCGAGAGAAAATGAGAGTCATCTTTAATGATATTAAGGTAAGCAAAAGGAAAATCTATTCGAAATTGCTCAGTCCGAGAACCGGGAGTTATTGCGAGATGAAAGCGGAGAGTCGCAGTCACCCCGATGGGAGAGAGGGAAAAGCCGTATAGTCACATGATAATGTGACTTTGCCGAATATATTGTTTATGATGCCTACTAAAAAACCCTGTGGATAGTAAGAAATAAATACACTTGTACAGTTGTATTGAAGCGTACACGGGACATTAATACTAAGTCAATTAGACCACTAAATAACTTGGCAAAATAGCCTGTTGAGATAAGCAACTAAGCATGCTGGGAAACACTTGTAATAAAAACATATAGAGGATATTGGATATTAAAGGAGGATATTAATATGAGGATATTAAAGACCTCTGCGCTGAACAGCCTCATTACCTGAACAGTATTCTCTTTAAATTTAGAAAACAACATCAAACTAAACAACATGACATTACAGCTGCAATGCTGTTTGCTTTAAATGTGTTGTATACCATGTTACAATCCATTTTAAGCACAGTAACACTAAATAGTGTCAAAAAAATGGTCATAAATGATCCCTGTCACTGGGGCGGTACTCTTTTAAAAAGTACAACTTTGCACCTAAAGAGTTCATATGAATATCTCAAAAGGTACGTTTTGGTACCAAATTTATGCATATCTGTTCCCACACTGCAAAAAATGACTTTCTAACTTCAAAAATATCAAAAAAACCTTAAATAAAGATGTATTTTCTTGATGAGCAAAATTACCTAGGAAAATAAGTCTAGTTTTTGGACAAAAAAATATACAATTTAAGTGAATTTGTGCTTAAAACAAGCAAAAATATCTGCCAATGGGGTGACAAAAAAATCTTGAAATAAGATTTATTTTTTCTTAAAAACACTTAATTCAAGCAAAATGTTATTACCCCATTGGCAAATATTTAGCTTGTTTTATGCACAAAATCACTTAAATTTCATATTTTTCATCTAAAAACTAGACTTATTTTCTTAGGTTATTTTGCTCATCAAGAAAATACATTTTTATTTAAGAATTTTTAAATATTTCTACTGAAAACAAGACAAAAATACTAAGTTAAAAAGTGCATACACTGCAAAAAATTATTTTTAAGAAAAAAAATTCTTAGTATTTTTGTCTTGTTTTCAGTAAAAGTATCAAAAAATTCTTAAATTAAGATGCTTTTTCTTGATGAGCAAAACGACCCAAGAAAATAAGTGTAGTTTTTAGACCAAAAATATGAAATTTAAGTGATTTTGTGCATAAAACAAGCAAAAAAAATCTGCCAATGTGGTAAGCAAATTTTTCATACATTTTCCCCCCATTGGCAGATTTTTTGCTTGTTTTATGCACAAAATCACTTAAATTTCATATTTTTGGTCTAAAGACTTATTTTCTTAGGTTATTTTGCTCATCAAGAAAATACATTTTTATTTAAGAATTTTTAGATATTTCTACTGAAAACAAGACAAAAATACTAAGTTAGAAAGTCATTTTTTTGCAGTGCATACACTTCTTAGTATTTTTGTCTTGTTTTCAGTAAAAGTATCAAAAAATTCTTAAATTAAGATGCTTTTTGCTTGATGAGCAAGAAAATAAGTCTTTAGACCAAAAATATGAAATTTAAGTGATTTTGTGCATAAAACAAGCAAAAAATCTGCCATCTTAGCATCTTAATTTAAGATTTTTTTTTTTATATTTTTACTGAAAACAGAAAAAAATACTAAAATAAATACTTTTTCTAAAAAAATTTTTTTGCAGTGTATGGTACATATTAGGAACTTTTTAAAGGGTTAAAGGGTACTGCCCCAGTGACAGCTTAGGATGATTTTTTGATATTTTTTCCAGTGTATTTTAAACTTGATCATAAACATTTTTTTTTTATTTGAGATGCTTAAAAGTGCTGTTACAGTACCTTACAGGTATTCAATATTGAGTGCTAAATTAATCATTTTTCCATTGAAAGCAGAATTCTCTTTATTCTCACAGCTGTTCCCCTTCATGATATCCAGCTTCTAGATACTCCTTATAGACTTTAACAGCAAAGAGTGTTAAAAAATAACTTTTTTTTCAATTGGCACAGCTGTTTTCTTTTGCTTTTTATATACTTCATAAAGCACTGTTTGAGAACCACTGCACTGAGTGATTGAGAAAATCCCAGATACAATTATAACATCACATTACCATTTCATATAGAAAAATTGACTGAGTAAAAGGTTAGGAAAATAAAAACATTGCACAAACACTATGAAGCCTAGCAAAAACTAGATACCTCCTAGAATCATCCAGAGATACTAAGAGGAGCCCAGATGCCCGAGCCAAATGTGGAACCTAGCGAGCTTACCACCACAAAACTGTTTCACTGGAGGCACTGATGACTTTAAGTAAACCATATAAATCATCATTTCAGGCCTAGGACAGAGATAGAGTATGTGTGTACAGACAAAAGAAAGTAGAAACAGCAAAGCATGACTAATGATTATGAATGCGTGGCATATGGAGAGCATTAGAGTTGCTCCCAGTGTTGTGTGTGGCCTTACAATAGTCCACAGCGTTTGTAATAGCAAACTCATTGTTTTTAATGCATCTATTGGAACAGAAGATGGAAAATCCTCTACAAACCAACATAATGTGACATCCACTCAAGGCTGCCAAAGACCTTGAAGCCATGGATAAAATATGAAGCCCAGATACACATCTATAGCGCTTCCAAATTTTTGTGTATTCTGCTTTGGTGTGACTCTGATACATGGCTTTCGTGGACAGTTTTGGTTTTTCTTTTCATGTTGTGCTAGTAAATACGTGGATGCACATATGCAAACCTTGTCTTCCTGAACCTCTGCCAAGCCCGGGGCCATATGAGTAACTAAAATGTCTGCACACCCATCAGGAACAGAGGTTTTTCTCATCTTGTGCTGGTTTTAAGCAGAATTTGCGTGATTACACGCATGGCTGAGAATGTCTTATTTGATTTGTTCATGCAATATTAAAAACATTATGTTTGACAAGCAGACAGGCTCACGCAATGTCAATGTTACGACATGGGAGTCTATGCGCTTCTGGAAATTATTATTGCTAGAGAATTTTATTCTAAGATCCTGAACTCTGTTTGCTTTGCTATGTAACATTTGGGTACAGATATGCGTACATTTAGTATGAAGATATATCTTTGAGGTACTAATATAAACTCTTTAGGTGCAACAGTGTATTTTGGAAATGGTAGCACCCTAATCATAGCTTAGGACCATTATTTACCCTGCATAGATTAATTTCAGACTGATCTCACGGAAAGTCGGTTATAGTCACGAATAACTGTATTAATTTATTTGCGTCCATGGCACAAAATTTCAATGTTTTACGTGCCTTGAGCACGAATGTGTTTTTTGAGCACAAATTTCTATAAATAATTTTTCATGGCCATGGCATGACTTTCTTTTTTGTGTCATTTTATGTTTAGTTTTTTCCTATTTTCTTACCATTGTTGCTTGGGGTTGGGGTTAGAATCACTTTTTGTTACATTTTTAGAAATCCAAACCCCAACTCTAAACCCAACTCCAGGCGAGAATAGTTTTAAAAGAAAAACATGAAGAAACCAATACATAAAAGTGCATCCTAACCCAAACCCCAAATTTAACCCCAAGCGACAATTATTTAAAAATAGGAAAAAAGAGAAAACAATACATAAAATGACACGAAAAAGAAAGTTGTGCCACGGCCATGAAAAACTATTTATAGAAATTTATTTATAGCTGAATTTCGTGCCATGGACACAAATAAATTAGTGAATAATACGTTTTTGTGACTATAAAACGACTTTCTGTGAGATCATGTTGATTAATTTAAACCCAATTGTTGGGTTTGTCCATAGTTTACCCAACCATGGGTTAAAACAAGTCAGATTATTTGTGATTATCAGTGATTTCTTTGCTAGTCACATCAATGTCATACTGTATTACTGCAAATGTTTATTTATTTATTTATTTAAACCTTTATTTAACCAGGTAAGTCAATTGAGAACCAGTTCTCATTTACAATGACGACCTGGCCAAGAGGCAGCATAAGAAACCAGTGGGCTACAATACAGAACATTGGAAATACAGATAACACAGCTATAAACAGTGACATATAAAAACAAACAAAGTACTAAAAACACGTACATTGATCATGTGTTATTGATTGAACTAAGTTTTTAAAAGAAGAAAGCGAAATAAATGAGCTAAGCTTTAGTGTCTGCTGCAGTTGATTCCAGTCATGTGCAGCAGAAAACTTAAAAGAACAACGACCAAAAGAGGTACGGACTTTGGGTATGCGAAGGTTAAAAAAAGTGTGTCCCAATTCCTCTCAAATAATCTCTGTCCAAACAGTTACATATTTCTGAGCTCTTATATTCCTTTCCTATTTCTCTTCTCCACCCTGCTGTCCATGCAGCCTATCGTCTTCATCCCTGGCTGTACTTTTCACGCCATTTTCAGACTTGGAGACTCCATGGTCTTATAGGACAGTCAGTGGTGGCTTTGTCAGTCTTTGCTGGCCTATTCCTCTTATCCCCCATTTCCTCTTTCTTCCATTTCCAACACTTGGAGAGAAAGCAGTGCATGTGTGTCAAAGCAGAGGATCTGGCTTGTTACTGAGTGGCAGTGGATAATTCTGGGAACCTAAATCTGTGTCTTACAATATTAACACTGTCTCACTGCCATGTCCAAAGTGTCCTCTCTCTTTCTTTCTCTCCTTCCTGTCCTATTCTCTCAAGGCTTGGCATACCCGACCAAATCTGATCTCTTGTTGCATACTGGCGACCGCTGGGTTGCAGATGCGTGTACGTGTAGATATTGTCCCACTGTTGGATTAGAGCTCTATCTCAAGCAGCCAGAGGTCTGTACCATCTCTGTGAGCCTGTTGGCACACTGTGTCTTTGTTTGCGTGTGTATGAGTCTGTCCGAGTGTATAGAGCCACTTCAGGGATTAACGACGTGACTGCTATGGACTTAAAGGGATGGTTTCCCAGAAAGGGTTTAGATCAGGACTATTCAAATCTTACCCTGGAGGGCCGGAGCACTGCAAGGTGTAGCTCCAACCCTGATGAAACACACCTGAGAAAGCTAATCAAGGTCTTCATGATCACTAGAAAATCACAGGTGGGTAAGTTTGATTAGGGTTGGAGCTAAACTATGCAGTGCTCCGGCCCTCCAGGGTAAGATTTGAATAGCCCTGGTTTAGATTAATACAGGACTAGGCGTTACAGAAAATATAACAGGTATGCATCTTGAGACAAAATGGCACTTGTTCAGCTCAAACATGCATTTTAGTCTGGGACTAGGATAAACCCTGTCCGGTAAACCACCCCAAAGTGTCACGGTTAAATCCTTATCATGTTTTGTGTCTGTTCCGATTACCGTCACCTGGACTATTCATTGATTAATTACCTTCCTCATCACACCTGTGCATTGTTAGTCTGTCTGTTTTATACCCCTGTTTGTGCTATACTCACTTGCCTAGCAGTGTCTAAACTGCCGCAAATCATACAAGAAGAAGAAGAAGAAGAAGAAGAAGAAGAAGAAGAAGAAGAAGAAGAAGAAGAAGAAGAAGAAGAAGAAGAAGAAGAAGAAGAAGAAGAAGAAGAAGAAGAAGAAGAAGAAGACTCACTTGCCGGATCATTGTTGCCATTGTGTCTGTTTCCTGTGTTCCATGTACTGCGTGTTCCTGTGTTACTTACCTGCCCGTTGTTTGCTACTCGTGTTTTGTTTCTCATTTGTTATTAAATATTATTCATTTCATCGTGAACTTGCACTTGTGTCCTTACTCCTGTTCCCAGTCATGACACAAAGTCTTTTAGATTGGCAGAACGGGCTCAGAATTTTTTTTTTTTTTTTTTGTTAAACACAAAATAAGCATTTTATTTTTGAAGTACATTTGAGAAGTTTTTGTGTTTTTAATGTTGAAAGGACAGACAGTATAAAATTACCAAAAGCACATGGTGGAGAAAGGAAAATGGGACTGGCACAGGACTTCAAGCTGAAAATCATGCCTGGGTCACTGGAGACACATCCATTGGCTCTTTAACTTTAAGCCACAAAAAATCTTTAACTCTTTCACCGACATTGACGAGTTATCTTGTTGGCGCACTTCCGCAACTTTTAAAACACGTAAGTATCACCCTAGGGCAAACAGCTGTATGTCCGTCTATGTTTTAAGGATCGCCCTGAATCTGATCTCTATGAAAAGTCCTTCACAAAAATTGAATTATCTCAAAATTTGGTGTTTTTGAAGAATCTTACCCATATTTGAGAGGTGATAAAAAGAGAACTAATGAAGGTAGGATGAAAGTTGTTTGTTTGTTTGTCTGTTTGAAAGCAGAGTGTCTGTTCTTTCATTTAATATATTTATATATAAAAAAACAGCATTTTCTGGGAGACATTAAACTTTTGTGAAAATCATGAAAAATGCTGGCGGGAAAAGAGTTAATCATACTAACACTAATGATTTCTATACAATTTTGTTTATTAATGTATACAATTACTATTTAATGTACTATTTACTATTCCAATATTGCGTGCACATGATACCCATGCCTTCCCGTTCACTTAATACATCTTTTGTGTCATTTTATGTATTGGTTTCTCAATTTGTTTTAAATCATTTTCACTTGGGTTTGGGGTTAGATTTGGGATTTGCTTTAGGTTGATATTAACTCTTTCCCCGCCATTGACAATTAAGAGAAAACGCTTCCCCGCCAATGACGAGATTTTCCGCAACTTTTAAAACCCGGAAGTATTGCCCTATGGCAAGCGGCTGCATGTCCGTGTCTGTTTTAAAGATCGCTCTGAATGGGAACTCTATGAAAAGTCCGTCACAAAAATTGAATTATCTCTGCTTTTTGCTCAAAATGTGGTGTTTTTGCAGAAACCTACCCATATTCAAAAGCTGATTACAAAAGAACCACTGAAGGTAGGATGAAACGTTTTTTTTTGTTTGAAAGCAGAGGGTCTGTTCTTTCATTTGGTATATTGTATGTTTATATATTTAAAGAAGAACATTTTCTGGAAGGCATTCAACTTTGGTGAAAATCATGAAAAATGCTGGCGCTGGCTGGCAACTTTTTTAAAAACGCTGGCGGTGAAAGAGTTAAAATGGGTTTCTCCATGTTTTTGTCTATTTTTATGCCATGGTCGCTTGGAGTTGGGGTTAGAAATGGGGTTTAGGTTAGAATGTCATTTTACTGTATGTAACAAAAAGTTGTTCTAACCCCCAAACCTAAGCGACGATGGTAAATAGAAAAAAATTGGGGAAACCAATACATAAAACGCCACAAACATATATATTCCCCATATTAAGTGAACGGGAAGGACTGGAATATCAAGCAAAATTGGAATTTGGCGTATGTATAACACAAGTTTTCATATGTGATACGCATCTCCATGAGATGGGCTGGACTGTCTGTTAAGGCCTTGAGCGATATAAAAAAGACTTGCACTGCCTCTGTTTTTTTTTCTTTCAAAGTCTTTCTCTTCATTGTCTTTGTCCTTCCTGAATCTCAATGCATCTTGTCTTGGATCTCTCTATCCCTGCTGGAGGTAGATGATACAGCGCAGTGGGCTAGCTGTGATCGTAATGCAGAATGTTGGACATCGATCCCTCTTGCAGTCGCCAAGCAGCGGGCGAAGACCATCTCATCCTCCATCTTTAGCAATGTCCCTTTTTGTGTCTTGCATGTGTCATCTTTCATCTCCTGTATACCCGTCAACCAGGGCCGTGCACAGACCTTTTGAGGGGCATGTGCTGAAACTGAAAAAGGGCACCCCCTCCAAATAAATATCACTTAATAATCATCTTAATAGCTTTATATTTATTCACTATTAATGATTGAAAAAAATCACTATTAATGAATGAAAAATGACATTTTATGATAGCTTGGCATTATACAGTGCAAAGGATATCTGCCCTTGTAAGTTGGCTTTAACAATTTACATCCTGGGTGTTTGTCTGTATTAGGCCTATTTGTAGTCATGTGTTTGTGAAGTGCTCGCTCTTATTTAATTGTAGAATATATTAATTAAAAATTTTTCCTCTGCTTACATACATAAAGTTACATAAAAATATGTTTGAAGAAAAAAAGGTATTCTGTTTGGTTTTATAAGCTAATTTGTATTATTTGGTTAACATGTTTATGCATGTGATTGAGAAGAGGGGGAAATAGGATATTAAAGATCAAAATAGGAGATTATACTATACTATAGCCATACCATTAGCATATTCAACATGTATCTGCCTACCTGGTGCTGAGGACCAGGAACCTTGGTCTTTTGAAGGTGCAAATAACTGCATTACTAAAAAAATATACTAAATACTAAATAGACTTAACTCTATGCAGTTAATTTCAGAATAAAAAGTTATGAACCAAATAATCATACAACTCCCTTGACTAATTCAAGGCATAAGATACATGCATATACAATAAATTATATCCAGATTGCATACTGTAATGAGTGACAGGGCAATATAATGTACATACTTGTATCCTTTACACGTTTTTCGTCTCTATCCAGTTTTCCCAACTGGGCATCTGATGTCTAAGACCTTTCTAATCTGATATGTTTTTGGTGTTAATGTAGGCTAAACATTTACCTGCGCGGGCGCGTCTTCTCGCGTGAGATGTGTTGACTTTAGTTAAACGATTAATACGCGTCATGCAAAAAAAACGGTAAAAACCCGACCGTGCATTCCGTATTGTTGTCACGGGTGCCCTTCACATGGGTGAACACTTGTTTAAAAACTGCTCGCGCTTTGTCAAAAACTCAATTTGGTCGCATTTTGTGCCAGCCCTTGCTGCAGTTTGGAGCCCTTAGTGCCCCCTGATTGCCCACTCGACCAATCCCGTCTATGGATAATTCGGCTCTGCTCAAATTTATAAAACATGCGCCGTTATATACATACTAGTGTTTCTTTCGTAATGAGACAGCATTGTACTCAAACAACAAGATACTTATTTACCGTTGCAAGACGTTCAGCTGCCTCTGACTGCTGTGGAACTTCAGCTCGCTGCACTCAGGGGGCGGAGTTAAGAGGTTTGACAGACAGCTTGAGCGGATCCAAAAATATTTAGTTTTTTAATAATTTTATTTGATAAATATATTTGTAAAACACACAGACAGACGTAAATGTTTAACAATAGCATTAATTTATATATTTAAAAAAAATAATAAAACACCTCCAAAAAAGGGCACTTCGGAGTGTAAGGACAAAAAGGGCATGTGTTCTGCACAGGTTGAGCCCTATCTGTGCACGTGCCTGCCGTCAACCCACCAGAAGTTCTCCATACAGAACGACCTCTCGTGACCTGATTAAAACCAATGATGCTTTGACAAAAAAATTAATGTCTGTTATCATTTACATGCTGTTCCAAACCAATTATTAAACATGGTTGAAGATCTGGCCGGATAAAACGTTGCTGGCATCCTATCTTTGTCATTTCTCTTACACCCTCAATCTTTTTTACACCCACTTCTCCATTCCTCTCAATTTTACTCCTAAATCTCTCCTTCAACCAATCTCTATTGTTATTTCTTTTCTAATAAATCTCTCCCACTCTCCTTTTTTTCTTTTCTTTGTCTATTTTTCTCTTTCTCAGTGGTAGCAGGATAACAGGCCTTGGCCATGCGTGCTGTAAAAATCAATCACCGAGCAGTGGGGTTTGTGGTCTCGTGGACCATTGTTCTGCCCTGCCCTGCTTTTTTGCTCTCTTACAGCCATAGTCACCATGACAACTGGTTCAGCGTCACTCTTCGTGCCACATTTTGCAATGACCAAAAAAATGTACGTTTTTTGCACACCAACACGCACACACTAATTTTTATTAGCACCTTGTTTACCGTGGCAAGGCTATATGTTGTCGATTGCAGTCATGATGATTATCACTCTCGGTAACAGGGGTGTGAGACACCTCACGGGTGCAGTGCACACATCCCTATGTCCTAGTACATTTCCAAGTACCAGCGTAAAAGCCACAGCAGTCCTAGAAATAATTTATCAAACCCACACATTTTGTCACACAAAGATGAGCGCACAAATGTTTTTGGTGATAATGCAGTCAATGTCCTTTACCAGTAAATTCGTCATAACTGAATTATGAATCGGTGCCAGTATGGTGAACTGTCAATGCCTGAGGTGTCTTTGTAGGGACGTGCACCTGAGCCCTGGTCTTTCAAACCCACATCATCCATGTGAAGTCAATTACTGCAGGTATCCGACGCATGTGCTACCACCACACCACAGGTCTACCGAATCAATATTTTGTGTAACCCTAGGAGTGAAAAAGCTCATGTTTTTATGAAACTATGTTGCATTAATAGCAAACAGAGCCGTGATATTTAGCAGGATGTGAGGCTGTTATTCTGTTTTCAATAAAAGCCAGTTCTTCGTGGCTCTGTTGTTTGCCAGTGAATCTCAGTGGTGTCCAGCACTGTTAGTCAGCTCTGCTGTGACTGTGTATTTGGCCACAGGGATGAAACAGAGCTGGCTAATTCTGAACACAACCGCAAGCTGGCCACTCTTCCTGACAGTATTTATCAAACACGAAGCAAAGCTTTCATTTTATATCTCTATTAATGTCTGCGAGTTCTTGTATCACAACCAATTACAAAAACAAATCTGGTTAATGACTCATTTGATTTGCGTATTTACATGTCATTTCATGTCATTGGACATTTTCTGGCATGCATGTATAAATATGTATATTTATATCCAAAACTGATTTTTTTAAAACAAGTTACCGCCAAAATCAGTATTATATCAGGTCAGTGTTAAAAACTAAACTCTTTATTTTACGCAAAATCCAATATCTGCCATGTCATTCTGTCATCTTTTCTCCCTTTTTTCCCAAAACGCGATAACGCCAGTCCTCCTTCTCTGCAGAATGCAATAAATTTGCTCAACAAATCACAGCGCACCATTCCACGCATTGTAAACTATAATGTCGGCGCTTTGAGTGCACAGGGAATCCTAGTTTTCCTCATCTACTTTGTACTTGGTAATCAACTAACAAACAAAAACAAAAGAATACTTTTGTTGGCATTGATAAACCTATGGTGGTTTTTTGTTTCGGGAAAGAAACGTAAGCCATCAAAATCGAATAATTTACGTGAGAGGCACTCGAGAGACTAAAAAATGCTGGCTGTTGCTTGTTCTTCCGACAGCATCAAGCTTCTGTCATGCTAACACATTGAACCCAGAGGATCTTATGACAAAAGTCCATTATTTTACTCAAAGTCAACAAAAATCAAGCAGGACCAAAATATTTTACAGCTGATCGCTGTCAAAAAAGCTCAGCGACGACGTCCCAAGGATGACAGCAGCAATGACAGTGTTCTTAATATGACAAAGTAAGTGTTTTGATTAATGCCATTAATGTTTATTTTTTAATCAGTGTATACCACTAGTCAACTAAATGAATATAACATGGCAAAGATTAATGGACATTTATACATTGATTTATTGCATTTTGTGGAAAAAAAATCATTTTTTATTATAAATCTTTGAAAATCAAATTATGGATTTAAATTTTTTATGTTTTTATAACCTAAAGATGCTTTGTGAAAGTTTGTAACAGAAAATAGTGGTTTTCATCTTGTCACTTTCATCTTGTTTTTGGTAAAAAACATGTTTTTACCAAAATTAGTCTAAATGGATTTATTGCATTTTGGATTTTTCATATATACATACACACATTCAGTACATAAATGTATATGTTTGCAACACAACTACACTCTTATTTATTTTATGTTGACGGCATCAACTGGTGTCACCCGTTTTACAGTCTTAACCAGTTTCTACAAAATGGCACCATTTCAAAAGCACTGACAGATTTACCAACCATCCATCCGTGAACGATTCCATTCAGCCCAGCAGGACAAATAATCCCGGCAGGCACGCAGGCAGTCCAAGGACACCTCTGCTCCCACTCACTGAATTTGATTTATCGGTATTGCCGCTGGAGATGCGATCGGAGTGTATCTCTACTAGACTGAGGGAGCCCGGTCTTAATCAACAGTGTTTTTCAGATGTACAGAGATGATTAGGCAGTCCAACAACCCACTGAGACTCAAGAGTCAATGCTCTCTGAAATCTTTATACAGTGTGGTCGGGAAAATCGGAGTTAGTAAGCTAGGCGCATGTAGAGATAGATTTGTAGTTGAATCCAAGATTAGTCTAAGGCTTTTAACAATTAGTTAAGTAAGTTAGAAGACCCGTGCTACTGCAAATAGCGTGCATATATTCTAGAATTGGTTACACTATCAGAAAAAAATGGTCCCTAGTTGTCACTGGGGCGGTACCCCTTTTTTTTAAGTACACCCCTTTTTTTTTAAGTACACCTTTGAAGTACACCTTTGAACCTAAAGAGTTCATATTAATAGCCAAATGTATTCATATCTATACCTAAATGATATTTCTTATAACTCTCTGTATACTTTTATCAGCAGGTCTCTTCTTTGGAGATTGAATGTATAATCTTACAGTATAGCACATATTTTCAATTTAGCTGTAATAACATACCGAATGTTACAGTTCACACATTGCTTTGAACAAAAGCAACTACTACATAACTGCTTGAATGCCGTGGTTTAGGTCATTGAACTGTAATTATTCCCCTTTGTAAGATTTAGTCTGATCACGTAACCAACAAAAGAAGACATCTATTTAATACAGGTAGCATTCAAAAGCTATTAAATTTTCAGCTAATCGCTGTCTCTATTATCCACAACAGATAAACATGAAAGAAAGCCTGAAATGAGCCAGAAAGATTTCAAACATTTTCAAATATAAAACAGCAATTCGTGCCTTGGTCAAGTACTGATCTGAAAGTGGGGAATAAAGAGCTATTTCACTCTGTTGCATCACTGGATCACTTCTTTTGCTGTCAAAAATCTGCACCACCAAACACTAAACGCAACAATCAATCTCTTTCAAGCCCTAACAGATAGCACACTACGTTTGATGGGGAGAGAGCTGAAAGATGAAACACTGGGAGAAGTTGAGGCGAACAACCGCTGGTGTTGGATTTGACATTCTGGACACTGCTCATCCACCAGGCACTGCTGGGCGCTTGTGTTTGAAATAGAAAGAGATGCCTTAAAGAGATGGACAGTAGCTCTGTTCCAAAACCCGCTGCGGTGTCTCGCTGTCTACCGCCTACATAGCAGGTTCCCTCTTAAACAGCGTCTTAATCGTTGTATGTGACTGATATGGACTGATTTTGATTTTGGCAACATAGAGACTCTTCATCAGGGACACTCGTCTAAGAATGGATTTTAATAGGGTTTGAATTTAACATGTTAAATGGCTAATGCCCCAACAAACGTCACGCTCACACTGTCCATGCAAATACTGTCTAAAAATTCCTAGATGCTATAGTGATTTTGTAAATGATTAAGTATATATTAAAGGAAAACATCACCATTTTCAATATTTTACTATGTTCTTACCTCAACTTAGTCGAATCAATACATACCTATCTTTTTTCAATGCGTCCACTTAATCTTTGTACAGCGCGTTGTGAATTTGTTAGCATTTAGCTTAGCCCCATGCATTCCTTAGGATCCAAACAGGGATGAATTTAGAAGCCACCAAAACACTTCCATGTTTTCCCTATTTAAAGACTGTTACATGAGTAGTTACACAAGTAGTTATGGTGGCACAAAATAAAACATGGCGATTTTTTAAACGGATAAAAATGAGAACTATATCGTATGGTGGAGCAGCACTTCGACCTTGCCGCGCAGAAACATCATCACTCCTGACTACTCCCCCTCTCGCTCAAACTTCCGTCAATATTACTGCGTCCAAATTTGAAGTTAATTAATTTGTCAAAGTGGAGGTAAGAACATAACGTATTTTCCGGACTATAAGTCACACTTTTTTTATAGTTTGGCACTTCCTGAAACTAATAGTCAGGTGCGACTTACTGTATATGTCAAAATTATTTCATATGAACCAAGAGAAACTATTAACATCTACAGTCGCGAGAGACCGCTCTATGCTGCTCCTGTATTTATGCAATTCAATGGATTCAGTGATGCAGAATGACTTCGGGAACTTTTTTGAACTTGATTTGACTTGTCGTGTGAATTTAGCCTATTCAGCCTCTCAGGTATTTTCTGTATGCTATTGTGTATCATGTAAATAACTGATAATGTTATGTTAACGTGTGGACACCTATTCAGCCTGCTGTTCTATGCTATTGTTTAGTTGAATAACTTGCCTTTCCAGATTAAATGTCTGTTCTTCGGCTTGGATTTTGTGAAATCATTTTCTAAATAAACGCAATGTATAATCCAGTGCGATTTATATATGTTATTTCCTCTTCAAAATGCATTTTTGATTGATGCGACTTATACTCCGGAGCGACTTATAGTCTGGAAAATATGGTAGTAAAATATTGGAAAACTTTTTCCTTTAACAAAGAGTAGAAAATACTATATTACTGTATACAATTATTTAAAATACAGTTTGTTATAGCACCGATTCTTGAAACTTTGGCAAAAACATGTCCCACTAAGAAAAGTGCTAATTCTGTTGAAAATTAATAACATTTTCATGATCCTTTGCACATATGTAAGGTTCTTTTTTTGATTTTTTATTAATTTAATGATTATATGCTGGCCCATTGCCTACAAAATCAGCTGTCCTCGGTTAAGAGATAATCATTTCAACTTGATTAAAAAAGCCAAAAGTAATAATTGAATTGAATAATATATTTACCACATGAAAGGATACATTGTAGTATGTATTAAAAACTACAAACAGTGAGTTTTGAACAATATTTACTATTATTTTGTGATTGCTCAAAATGTGTCACCACCGTCAGATATTTATAAAAAGCAATAAAATCAGACATCTACAGGGTCAACTGCATTCCTGAGGACCCCATTTTCAAACCTTCAGCTCTGCATGCTTCAAGATCACTCAAGCTCCTGTATGTTTGCTATTTTCTCTTAATCTTGTTCATATTTTTGGACACTGCTACTGTGGCAAACATAACATGTCAACACCGTCATCTTTGTAAAATAAATATTAGATTAGATTATGAAATAAATGTATCATTTTTAAGAAGAGGTCTGAAGTAGCTAGCAACATAGGGGAAACAAGATGGCTAATGTGAACAACTCATCTATTTTTTTATCTTAGGTTTTTGTCACCACCGTCAGATGTCACCACTGTCAGGTTTTCTGTCTTTTCTGTCAGGTTTTATGTATTTTAGGAAGTTATCATTTGATATTTGTTAATCACAGTGCTCAGGATTGTTATTTTTTGGACCAAATATTTACATAAAGTTTAAGTAAGAAGCCATTAACTTGAGTGGTATACATTTTGGCATAATGAGGCCAATGTCACCATCGTCAGACAGAGTTTTATTTGTTTTAAATGAATATCTTTACAATATGTTTTTTCAGTGCTGTTAAGTAATTAAATTAATACTCTCTATTAATACAAAAATATGTTTATTAAATAAAAAAAATCATTACTTTTTCTATTTAGGCTTAAAGTAAACATTAAATGAGTAATAACTGGAAAAACGCCTATTTTATGAAATAAATACGAACAGGGGAGGTTGCACCAGTAAATTGCTGAACAGCCAAGACCTTTGTCTATAATGATTTAGCTTCAGATTTTGTAATTTAACTAACTTTTTTTCCAAAATTTAAAGCTGTTTTATCCAAATTCCCAAGAATCAGTGTTAGTAAATATACAAAAGTGTATTTTTCATGTGGGAGCATAGCCCTAGGCTAAAATATCAAAGCAATTATAAATTGACAATTCAATTGAAAATACACCAAACAAGTTTTAACTGTAACTTTTAATTATTGACTAAAATATAAGTAAATTTCTAAACAAACATTTAACATTCTTCATTAGCATCCAAACTTATTTTTATCTTGGAGGCTGTTGCAACTGTTTTCAATTTTGCCCCCTAAGGAAGCTCACTAGGTTTTGAAACAACCAGTCTGTGCTTTTGTGTCTTACCTGTTCCCAGCTCAGTATGCTCCAATGATGTGTGTTGGTTCTGATGCACCCACTCCCCGTTGCATTTAAAAAAGATCTGGAGGGCGGGTCGTGCGCGGCACCGTAACTTGATGGGGTTGCTCTTGACAATGTACGCATCATCAGGCTCCTGCAGGAAGTGAGGCAGTGTTCCAGACATCGCAGACAGACCATCACGTGACCCTGTGAAGCAAACACGGACGTTATTCGTCAGCTCACCGGGAAAATCCCCTTTTCATTAGAAGCACAGATAGAATATCTAAAAGACCAAATCCACTTCGCCGGCAGCAATGCACCTGCCAGTTCCTATAATCAGACCCATCAAGCGGGGCTCTCTGACAGCAAGCTTACTCACTTGCTTAACCGTCTGTCAGTCACATTCAAAAGCTCCCTTAGTTTGGATGCCGTTTTCAAGCGAACACCATATGTGACCGTGATACTGAGAGAGAAAGTGAAAACTGCCCTGAAGGTGCCAGCGAAAGATTTCAGAACCACAGACAGCTCACATTGAAAATACAGAGAGAAGTTCAGCACCATGGACAGCTCCTATGTGTTCCGTGCCATCAGGCATTGATGTGAAATCATGCAGATGTGGAAGTGAGGTATAAAGTTATGATTATGCCCAGGATTATTGTTATTAAGTTGGCTATGTGACAGCTGAACGATTGAGCTCCTACATACTTAACTGAACTTCTAATACGCTTCAAACCTCCTAAAGATCACAGAACTCTGGACTTTTAGTAGTTCCTAGGATAGCAAAGCCCACCAAAGGAGGCAGAGCTTTTTAACACATGGCACCTAAAATGTGGAAGAGCTTCCGGATACAGTTTTGTGACTCATACTCCCAGTTTAAATCTAAACTAAAGACACATCTCTACAGCCTTCATTGTAAGCCCGGATAAGTTGAGTTTACTTCAAAAAATGAAGGTAACTCGTTGCCTTAAAAAAATTAAGTAATTATTACTTAAAACTTTAAGTGAAGTTTGCTTAAACATATAAGTTGTTCTAACAACAATTTTAAGTTGAGTAGATTTAATGTTTTAATTTCTTCCAATATTCCTGCACTCTTAACCCGGATTATTTGACATTACTAGAAATTTGTGAGGAAACCCGTTGCATATAACTTTAGTTTTTATGACTTTATATTACTTTTGATGTTATAAATCATATTATTACATGAAATTAATGACTTTAAGTCAATCATTGAATAAACGTGATTCTCCACAGAAACACACACAAAACTGTGTTTTTGACATACATTGTCAGTACTGTGGAGAGAAATACAATAAAATGTTCTGAACAGGGTTCATGTACAGAAACACTGATCACCCGAACGGTGACTTCACGAAATTATAATTTACAACAAAACAACATCAATAATGACATTTTATTAACAAATATTTCAGTAGTGAAAGTTCTTATCAGTTTTTTTTCTGTGAAAAAGCAGAAAATAATCAAAATATTCAGGCGCAAAGGATTATTGGTATTCCTCACAACATAGACTAATAATTGTAAGTTCACATTTTACTTGAATGTTTTAGTTTAATAGATTTTGTAAGCTTAAAAGTTAAATCAACTAAAGTTTTTAAGCTTTGGCTTCAAAACAGAAAATATTAAGTGATGTTTACTTGATTGTTTAAGTAAAGACAATATCATACACATAATTGCATATTGTAATTTTGCATTGTGTTAATAAATAATTGAATAACTTCCCTCTACCCCAAGGTAACTATCAATTACACCAGCACCAGTCTGGACCCTGGCTCCATCACATGACCACACATGTGGAAAGATGCTACCCAGTCTCACTAAATAATGTACCTATAGTCACGTAATTTTTTGATTCTTTTTCATGATACTGTCACAAATTGTGATCATATCACGAATTTCTGTTTATGTGTCATTGTCACGTATAGGTAACTCAACTGCTTTTTCCTTTTTTCAAACCATTGTCGCTTTGGTTTAGGGTTAGATTTGGTGTTTATGTTAGGATGTCACTTTAAGAATTGGTTTATACTATTTTTTTCGGATTTATATTATATATTTTCTGATTTTTAAACCATTGTCGCCTGGTGTTAGGGTTAGAGTTGGGTTTGGGTAAGGATGTCATGTGAATCTAACCCTAAACCGAAGCGACAATGGTAAGAAAATAGGACAAAACAGTTAGGTAAGTCACAATGACACATAAACAGAAATTTGTGATACGATCATAAAAAAAAAAAACAGAAATTCGTGACAGTATCACCAAAAAAAAGAATACAAAAAATTACGTTACCATAGGTACATCATTTCTTGAGACTGGGCTTCAAGATGACAACGGCCCTGCAAGGACTTCAGATGACACCTGATCTTTACTATAAACTGTTTTTGGATTTTAATTTTCTGATTTGTGTTTTATGTGTATTTTACACTGTGTCCTCCTGTAAAGCGACAGTGTAACTGCGAAAAGCGCTATACAAATAAATCTGAATTGAACTCGGTTCTCTAAACATTTGCGTTTAAGAGGACAGCACTGGCCTCTTGGTATTCTTAATTCTGGATAGCTGGGATGAGCTTAAATGCCAGCCATTAAAACTCAGAAACGTTTACAAATTTTCTGATGTCATTAAACACATGGCAATGGTTATTCAAACATAGTTAAGAGAAAGCAGATGCTGTTTAGAACAAGTTTAAGTAGTGTCAACTCTTTTGGACCTCATAATAAAAATATTAACAGATAATATGCAATGATAACATATAACATGCACGTTGTCTTGTAACATATAAAGTGCTTAAGCATGTCATGCACTCCCCAAAAAGCAGAATGAAAAGTATATGTAGTGTACATATAAATATATAGCAAATATAAAATAAACTAGCTTTTGAAAAAATGAACAACCGCTTCGACAGCTGTATGAAATCGGCCATGTATGAGTGTGAAAATCCATTTCACACAGGGATATTTGGAGAAAGATTTAAGGTCTAAAAGTGTTTCCCAGATAAAAGACCCATACAAGAGTGGCAGGAGCTGAAATATCCACAGTGATTCAAAGCACACAGTGATTTAAAGCACTTCTCTCTCTATGTCTCTCTCTCTCTCTTTCTCGCTGTCGCTCCATTTCTCTTTCTGTACATGTACACATACACACTCGCCCTCTTAAACACTCTCTCACTAATAAAACTGTCACAGATGTAATTGTACAGGATATTTTGGAAATGATTTCCCCCGACTGAAATCTTGAATATAATAGAGATTTCAGTTGACTTGTAATCCTTCCCTGGGAAACTTTATGTATGCGTGTGCACAGGTGTGTAATCCTCCGGCAAACAGACTTAATGCATCCAGATTAGAATGAATGAGGTGATGCGTGTGTTCTGCTCAAACTGAGAAAATCACAACTCTCGCCGGCCCAATACACCAACCCCCCCTGCTCTGTCAATAACTTTTCAGAGCAACATTTTATTGCTCTGAGGTTTCTATTACTCTATAAATGACCCTTATATTTCATCATCCTAGTGACATTTATCAATCAATCAATCTCATTTCAAGTCTCAGTGTTCTCTTACTGCAACTGAGAAATTAAAGCTTGCTCACTTTCGATTATCCTCCATCCATCTTTGATGTTTAATTCTAAAAAATTATGCGCAAACAAAACAAATACATTGTATTTTAATGCAATGTTTGTACCATTTCAGTGCTTTGTGCTTCTTTTATGCTTCTTCTTTTCAGAATAAACCCTCCCACATGCAGACCACCAGGTAGGAGTGCGAACACATCCGTATTCACAAAGACGCACAAACAGATTGGGCCACGCAATTGTGTAATGTAATCTGTGGTAATGCTGTTTTTTGCACGCCCACAAATAAATGCATTCACATTTACAAGCAAATAGACAAATGCAACATGCTCGCGCACGACCACGCGCATTTTGACATCGCAAGCTTTTATCCAGGCACCATCGCAGATGTTTGGGAGTGCTTGACATGATAGCAGGCTGATGAAAGCGGAAAATAGTCATCCGACTGAACCACAGATGAAAGGAAGGCAGGAGAGTGAGTGAGCGGGGGAGAGAGAAAGAGTGAGAAAAAAATGAGAAAGAGCGATTTTAGAGTGACGGTTGACGTGTACGTCACATCTGTAGGGAAAGTGAAACATGTAAGACAATAACTGCAACTGAATGGGAGACAGTTTATTTGTTCCAAATAGGAAACAAATTTGATCCGTTTTGTTTTGCAATACAGCTGAATAATCTCTCCTACACTACACTTACTTGGCAAACACTCAGTTAACAAAGCATCATGTATTGTGAGGGTGGTTTTAATGTGGGGGGAAACCTAAACTGGTTATCGGTTATCCATCCATTCCTATATGAAATACATAAAAAGACATAGCTAATATAAGTGTTAGATAAAGCTGCAATTCATAACTTATTTGCGAAAAGTTAACAAAAATCAGTTATCAAGCAAATACATTAACTATGTTTCCTTCCCCAACCCAGATTCACAAAGTTGAGCTGTTGGGTAATGCCAGCTTTTTTCAACAAATGTGCAATTTTATGTCTTACACAGAAATGCAAAAGTTACAGATTGCAAAAAATTCAGATAGAAAGTTGATAGCATTCCCTACTGAAAAATCCAGCAAAGACCAGCATAAGCTGGTAGCTGGTTTTAGTTGGTTGTAGGTGGCAGTAGCTGGTCTAAGCTGGTCCTACCAGCCTGGCAAAGCTGGTCAAGCTGGTGGGGCCAGCTGGTCTTCCAGCCTGACCAGCAAAGTCCAACTAGACGAGCTTAAAAAGTGACTCGCTAGACCAGCTTGCTACACCAGCAATCACTACTGAAAAATCCAGCTAAGACCAGCACAAGCTGGTGAGCTGGTTTTAGCTGGTCTCCCAGCTTAGTTTAACTGGTAGTACTGGTGTAGCAAGCTGGTCCAGCTGTGTTTTTGACACTTTTTAAGCTGGTCTAGCTGTAGTTTGGTCACTTTTTAAGCTGGTCTAGCTGGACTTAGCTGGTCATGCTCAGTGTTGGGTGTAACTAGTTACTAAGTAATTAGTTACTGTAATTTAATTACTTTTTTAATCTAATTACATGATTGAAGATGTAACAAGTAATTAATTACTTTTTTGAGTAACTTACCCAACACTGGTCATGCTGGAAGACCAGCTGACCCACCACCTTGACCAGCTTTGCCAGGCTGGAAGGACCAGCTTCGACCAGCAACTGCAACCTAAAACCAGCTACCAGTTTATTCTGGTCTTTGCTGGATTTTCAGCTAAAACCAAGCTGAGATACCATCTAAAACCAGCTCACCAGCTCACCAGCTTATGCTAGTCTTAGCTGGATTTTTCAGTAGGGTTTAGGACCATCCTCACATGGATTAAAAGTCAAAAACAACAACAAAACATTTATGGATTTTACACCTTTGTGTTTAAAAATAATTATAAAACTTTACTGGTTCTTGTGTTGGCTTTATGTTATTCTGGAGATTAAAAAAAGTACTGTATGTGTGTGTGTGTGTGTGTGAGGTCAGGTGGTGGTGAAGGGAATAGAGAGTGAGAGAGCAAGCATGATTTGTAACGGCTCTCAGTGACTGTATGTGTATATGTGTGATTGTGTGTGTTTTCCAAACCTCCCCGGGTACAGTGTTCTGGCAGCTATTTAATGCGTCTCATTTGCATGGTTTGATAAAGCGCCGACCTGTTCTCTTAATCCGCAGCGTGACGTGACAAAACCTGCAAAATGGCCATTCGCGTCTTCTCTATCCCTCCCTGCTGTCAGGGTCGAGACAGTTGCCACGGCGATGATATACGAGCGGCGGGCCACCCCGGCAATAATGGTAGACGCTAGATACATCTCACGCCACGGGACCAAAACAAGATGTCAGTGCCAACAGCTCTGAGCAATGAGTTTATCACATACACCTGTCTGTCACACTGAGAGGTCTCCATCCCACACGCATACACACGTTAACTACTATTAGATTACTTTAAAATGATAAGTGTTTATGTCAAAGCACTTATATATATTGTGTTTTACAACATTGTGAGGTAGAAAAAGATAGAAGCAGGCTTTTAGATAATAGAAATGTGTTGTTATAAAATTACAAAATTTAAATAGGTAGCGTAACTACGCTGATGAGATAATAAAGACGTCCCATAATACATTATTACATTAGAAGCCTGCCAGGGACCAATAATCAAGTGTTTAATAATTTTTAAAGGAGCAAAAGAGACACAAAACAGGCAAAGAGCAAGACAAGACTAGAGTAACACTCTTAAAAATAAAATAAAAAATGCTTTAAAGATCCTTACAGCGGTGCGATAGTAGAACCTTATCTGGTTCCTCAAAGCACCAATTATTTGAAGGTTATTAAAAGAGACATTTCTTATATACCTTTTTATAAGAACTTTAAAGAACCATTTATACAGAAAAGGTTCTTCAATGGCATCGTAAGCATTTATTTATTTATACTTATAAATTAATGTATAAATATATTTATATTTATAACTCACTGCAAATATAAATTTTACATTTACAAACCAGCCAGATGTCATGGGACTTTTATGTGGTGGATTATTTGTATGAATTTGTACAAAAATGTATGATTATTAGAAAGAAAGCATTAACGAATGCCACTGGGACAAAAGCAGATCTAAAATGTACAAATCATACTGTAATAATTCACAAATTAGCCACCCCAAACATTTTACCAATTGCCATGGGATTGTGTTGAGCAGCACTTCCCAAGAAAAATTCCCAATGCAAAAAAGTTAAGAAATGTTGCTTTGATGTACCTTCTGTACAGTAGTGTTCATATTGTGGGATTTAGGAAACTAACAGCGAGAGTCCTTCCAGATCGAAGATTTTCTCCCTATTTATTCAGCTACAAAACGCTGCACACTAAGTGATGTTACTGATTTTTTTTCAAATCGCAGTGCAATGGGATCAAAGTTCTTGGGAAACCCTAAAGCGCTCTTCGTATCCTTCTTTCTTCCCTAGATAAAGTGAATGAATCATCGCATTACATACATATTGCACTAGTAAAAGTACGTACAGCTAAAAGCAAGACTGTAAAGAACAGATCCAGGCAGAGTATTTACAGTAAGGATTACTCACTTTTAAAGAGTACCAAACACCAGCAAAGAAAGACAGAAATTCACATACACATGCAAATAAATGATCTGCTTTTTTGACACAAAGTGCCAATTTTGACAAATAATTGTATTATAAATGGTAGATTTTCCACGTTCTTCGTTTTTGACTTACACTGTCAGAAAGAAATGGTCTATAAATGGTCCCCTAGCGTTGACATATCAGTAAATAAATGGTACATATTAGGACATGTATAAAATTGGTATACCAATTTGAGGTACTAATATGAACTTATTATTAGATGAACCTTTTGGGGACCCTTTTTTGACAGTGTATATGCCACTGTTTTCCTTTCGGTCGAACTGTGAACCACTAAATTGCCACCAAAATCTAAAATCAAGCTTGAAACCAAATAGCCAAATAAAGCACAGAGCAGTAAATGATTGACTGTAGACCTACTTTTATCTCTCATGTAAAAAAATGCTGTTTTCGCACAGCTATAATTTAAAGTGTCTTTAGAGCTTTAAACTTCACACAGTATAAATCCCCTGCCGACCACAGCATCTTCTTCCACATGGTTTCTCACTTGGGCTCCCATCAAAAGTCCAGCACAGTTTCAGTGATGAGAAATCTGCTGCAGTCTTTAATGTCCCACTCACATCAAGGTGACATCCAGTCTATTTATACAGCATCTGCTTAAACCCCACCACAGCATCCAAGACCCCTTTTTGTTCATTTATTCATGGTTTATATGTGGTTTATATGCTGTATATAGAAGGAGATGAAAAGTAAAGAGAGCAGTGGGGAGAAAAGGAAGAACGAGAAGGAAGATGCAAATGAGAGACCAATGCTGGGGACACAACTAACAACTTGCTGAAACATTCAAAGATTGGATTCACTTAAAGAGTCTGTGATTGTAAACAAAGAATGAGCAAAGACAAGAACAGGCAGAAAGGAAACAAATAGAAAATAGGAAAGTAAATAGGCAAGAAAATAAAAAATGAGGAAAAGAGACAGAGAAAAAAAGAGCAAGAAAGAAGAGACAAAATAGAGGCTGAATTAAAAACACAATGAGCAAAATAGAGACAAGAGTTCATTTTTAGAAAATACACAGAAATGTGTCCCGGATTTGACCGGGATCGGTTGATTTTTGGTTCATTCACACTGCCAATGATGTTCCGGAATCTGTGCATGCTTTTACACACATATCGTTAAGATCCTGTAAAGACAGGTGGTGTATTTAAAGTCCTGCACTTGGTAGGTTTTGTCCACAGCGTCTAAAGTTTGCTAATTATCTGTGATTTTTCTCTCGAGAAACCACGCGAGTGCATTTTAGTTTATGAAGATCATACGGAGCGCATGATGCGCTGTTCTGTCATGCTGATGAATGATCTCAGCTTCAGCGCGGATAGACAGTCCCTCCAGAAAAACGATTATGCGATCGCATGATTCAATGCATAATCAGCCAAAGTCCGCATTTTTATGCGGGGGCCGCATTTTTCAAATACGCTGCACTTTAGCCGCATAAATTGCAGAATTCAGGCTTGCAAATTGCAGGCTTGCATGATTTCAGAATCCCTGCATTTTTGTAGCAAAAAGTCACATATATTTTAGCAGAAAGTTGAAAAATGTTGCATACTTCACACAAGCGCAGCCATGTCCAATGTTGCAGTTTTTGCAAGTTCCCGCAGTTTTTACAAGTTCCCGCAGTTTTTACAAGTTCCCGCAGTTTTTGTAAGTTCCCGCAGTTTTTGCAAGTTCCCGCAGTTTTTGCAAGTTCCCGCAGTTTTTGCAAGTTCTCGCAGTTTTTGTAAGTTCCGCAGTTTTTGCAAGTTCCCGCAGTTTTTGCAAGTTCCCGCAGTTTTTGCAAGTTCCCGCAGTTTTTGCAAGTTCCCGCAGTTTTTGCAAGTTCTCGCAGTTTTTGTAAGTTCCGCAGTTTTTGCAAGTTCCCGCAGCTTTTTGCAAGTTCCCGCAGTTTTTGCAAGTTCCCGCAGTTTTTTGCAAGTTTGCGCAGTTTTTGCAAGTTCCCGCAGTTTTTGCAAGTTCCCGCAGTTTTTGTAAGTTCCGCAGTTTTTGCAAGTTCCCGCAGTTTTTTGCAAATTCCCGCAATTTTTGCAAGTTTCAGCAGTTTTTGCAAGTTCCCGCAGTTTTTTGCAAGTTCCCATAATTTTTGCAAGTTCCCGCAGTTTTTGCAAGTTCCCGCAGTTTTTGTAAGTTCCGCAGTTTTTGCAAGTTCCCGCAGTTTTTGCAAGTTCCCGCAGTTTTTGCAAGTTCCCGCAGTTTTTGCAAGTTCTCGCAGTTTTTGTAAGTTCCGCAGTTTTTGCAAGTTCCCGCAGTTTTTTGCAAGTTCCCGCAGTTTTTGCAAGTTCCCGCAGTTTTTTGCAAGTTCGCGCAGTTTTTGCAAGTTCCCGCAGTTTTTGCAAGTTCCCGCAGTTTTTGTAAGTTCCGCAGTTTTTGCAAGTTCCCGCAGTTTTTTGCAAATTCCCGCAATTTTTGCAAGTTTCAGCAGTTTTTGCAAGTTCCCGCAGTTTTTTGCAAGTTCCAGCAGTTTTTGCAAGTTCCCGCAGTTTTTGCAAGTTCTCGCAGTTTTTGTAAGTTCCGCAGTTTTTGCAAGTTCCCGCAGTTTTTTGCAAGTTCCCGCAGTTTTTGCAAGTTCCCGCAGTTTTTTGCAAGTTCGCGCAGTTTTTGCAAGTTCCCGCAGTTTTTGCAAGTTCCCGCAGTTTTTGTAAGTTCCGCAGTTTTTGCAAGTTCCCGCAGTTTTTTGCAAATTCCCGCAATTTTTGCAAGTTTCAGCAGTTTTTGCAAGTTCCCGCAGTTTTTTGCAAGTTCCAGCAGTTTTTGCAAGTTCCCGCAGTTTTTTGCAAATTCCCGCAATTTTTGCAAGTTTCAGCAGTTTTTGCAAGTTCCCGCAGTTTTTTGCAAGTTCCAGCAGTTTTTGCAAGTTCCCGCAGTTTTTGCAAGTTCCCAAAATTTCATTGCATAAATTGCATAAATATCCTGCATATTCAATTGCATTTTTTAAGAAAACGTGCCGCAAGATCAAGGATTTTTGCACGCAACAATCACAAAAAAAAAATTCTGAAAGGACTGGATAGTGATGAGCTCCCTGATCTCTGATGCAGTCCAGTTTGCCGAAATTTCTTTAGCTGAAATCCTTGTGTTAAAGAGCTGAACCGTAACTTCTGGTTGCGATGACACACGCATGGCAGTGCTTCTGAATCACACAGAATGCTTTCCGTAAATGTTACGGCAATGTTACTAAATTTAATGTAGCGATCCCAGAACATTTACGAGACATGTTTGTGTTCACACAGAAGCCTCTTTGCCAATTTTACGGAAATTATCTGAGACCAAAGTGCTGTGTGAATTTGGTTAAGAAGAGACAGAAAAATGAGAGACAGAAAAAAGAACAGGACACGAAAAGACAGATAAAAAGTGACTGAAAGAGCCTGACAGAGACAGAAAAGGGAAAAATCGCAAGAGAATAAAGACTAAAAGCCTTTTCTGAGCACCTGATGAGCATGGCAGACACATTAATCATGAATCACACTGAGCCGTGAGACATTGAAGAAATGGAGGGAGGAGAAAGAGAAGAAAAATGCCTGCTTTACACATACTGACCCCAAACCTAGTTCTCCACTTTCAAAATGTATAAAGAATTCAGTCAACACCAGTAGAAGAGAAATTATAAAAAAGTAACTACCTTTAAAGTAAAACCCAAAATAACACAGTACAGCACCACAGCATTAGTAAATATTCATATAAGGCGAGTTATAAATAGGATGCGGATCTTCATTTCAAAAGGCCTTCGTGAATATCTTCTCAAAATGTCCAGAAATAAATGGAGACATTCTCACGGATTCCTGCAATAACCTCCATCATTTGAAATGAAGTTTGTACGCCCAAGAAGAACCGCCTTGCTACCTTCTACCAAACAACAAGACTCTTTTATCGGTTCGCTTTCCTTCCATACAACTCACCCTGACAGGCTGGTTTTTACACAGTAAAGTGCTTGGGAGTCTCGTTCTGCCAGTCAGTATAATTAATCTATCCTCTCTCATTCAGCCACTGATCAGAGCTGAGCATGGAGCCAGGTGAATGAAGCTCAGCAGGAGTGAGGAAGAGGAAGGAGATGAAGAGAGATTAAAGAGAGAGAGATTGATCTAAAGGCCTACAGTGAGCATCCACAGGGGGCATCACGGCTCAAGAGGAGATCGTCACATAAAGAAATACAGATGATGTGTATACGCCATCTGTTCACATGCATGATAAGATCCAACATCAAATGTGTGCTGGAAAAATGTATCCAAGGGTGCTGTGAAGGAATCTCCAAAGGAACCTAAAGGAGATGTGAAGGGTGTTTTTTGCCAAATGAAGGTCGGTTTTTGTATTCCTCTCCTCCAGGGAACTTTCCATGGTTAACATTTGGTTTTAATCATGCGGATACAGCGTGTATTGTGAACGTCTAGGATGATTTTTTTTCTTGCATATCTCTCCCACTTAGATATTCGGATAAGGATTATATTATTGGAACTATTAAAAGGCTTTTCAGCTTTAAGAGATTTTTCTATGAAGGGGATGTTAACTTTAAAACTTTCGGCATATCCCGAAAACTTAATTTTAAGGTGCATCGTTGTGATAGCACTTTCAGGAAGATTGTTATTTTAAGTGCAATATAATAGCCAACTCCGGTCTCTCTCTCTCTCTCTCTCTCTCTCTCTCTCTCTCTCTATCTCTCTCTCGGTTCAATATCTCCTTTTATTCATTACGTAACTCTTATCATTCATCAGACAAAAAGCTTGTAATTACAGTCTTTAAGTGAGAGCGAATCAGTGCTATCTCTCTATCTTTCTCTCCATCCCCTGTTAACTCTGCCTTATGGCCTGCTCCTCTCCTCTCTTCTCCGCACCATTATTAAATGAACCTCAAAATATATTACAATCTCTCTTTCAAGTACTCAGACAGCTTTAGTAGCGGAACAGATGAAATATACCTTAAATGTTGTCATTTTGTCATTTCATTAAAAATCTGGCAGCTGAGAGGAACTGAATTCCATAAAAAAGTTAATATCCCTCAAAAAGAACGAAAGCGGATCGTTCTGGCGAATTTATTAATATCATTATTCTCCTGTCAGCGTGCATACGTGGCATATGGAAAAATGTCACTCATAAAACTTGCAACTCTTACCTTGTTTTTTACCCCGAATCTATCACAAGTTGAGATCATCATTACAGCGAGGCGGGACTGAATCAGTTTTTAACGGCTGTTACAAAACAGAGAAATCACTGGATGACACCCCACTGTCCTCTGTAATGAAACTTGCGTGTCTTTAAAGCACACTTGAGCAAGTTGTTCTCTGATGGGCGCTGACAAAATGGTAAAAAGTGACACGTAATCTATGTATTGATGGTCCTGTGATACAGATGCAATCAATCAAAAAACAGCTTTACCGTAATGAAATCCAGGAAAAGATCTAGCGAACATCACTTATGACAGAAAGTAATTTCAAATGATTTCCATAAACTTTCCTCTGTATTAAAATGACCAAGACCTGTATTTTTTTTTTTTTACAACATCAAACTTGTTTATAACAACTCCATTCTTGGTCCTCTTATACATTTCTAATGTGCATTGTATATTTCTTTCTACTTTGTACTTCACTGTATGTACGTTTTTCTTGTAATTTAGTGTTACCCTTCCACCCACATGTTCTTGTGAGGATAAACAACATAACTATTCCTGTCCAATTGAACTTTGTTTTAAAAATAGTAACTACACGCCTGCCCTCTACAGGTTTTTATATTTCCTGCGTCCCCCACCGAACTCCCCTTCTGCGGGATCTCGCAGAATTTCGGAAGTCTCCGCGGCATTCTGCTCTCAGAAACGCGCATTTTTAAAGGCCACATCTGTATGTATCACTGATTCTTGGAAAGTGCTTTGTTAGGGGCCAGTCAAGCCAAAAGCATTTATGGCAGTTGCAGGCGCCTTATTTGAATGATTTTCAATGGGCAGGGAGCGTTCGCGCGCTGTTTATGGGCGCTGAGCGCCGCAGTTTTTGCCGCAATTCGGTCCCCCCGAGCAATTCGGACTCCCCTCGGACCCCGCGAGATTCCATTGGCTGGAAAAACTCCTCATGGGTAGTTTTTTTAGCGCCTTATTACAATTCCTACAAAATCGCGTTATGATTTATGTAGTTAGAACGTTGTTAAAATTACAATTGATGTCTTTTAAATGATGTTTCATATAGAAGTATATAAATGAGGCTATAGGTGGGAGATCTACACATTGCTTGTGTCATATTATTTAGATATTATATTCTGTACCATTTCCACTTTTTACTGTCGACTACTTCTACAATTACTTACTCATTAATTTACTTATACAAAACATGATTACTACATAATTGAATCACACATTTAAATTATAATTTATAAGCCATGATTACTACACTTTTACTATTGAAATAATATATTCTGTAAGGTATGTACATTTTTAATTTGTAAAAATAAAAGTATGGTTTTTGTAAAGCAGATGATGACACAAAAGTACTGATGTGTCTGCAACATGAATATTAGTTTATTATATAATTTTTTGGTTAACTTTTATCTTAAAAAAATTTTATGCTTCTATTTTGTACCACGTAATTAGCTTGCTAGACCGCTTACGCAGACGAGATATCGCAATCACACATTTTTGAGCAGGAATTAGTGCTAGGTACCAATCGGGGTCCTAGGGGAGTCCGAATTGCTCGGGGGGACCGAATAGACCCTTTTACTGTTTGTACACAATGATGACGTGGCAGCGTATGCGCGCGCATTTAGGCAACGGAAGTATCGTAAGAATCAACAGTGAAGCAACACAAACAGTAAGTTATTTTTTAAAAATTGACTTTATCAACATTTTCAACACAGCTACCAGATCCGTGTACTATAGTGGAGTGGATAAAAGACGTTAGCAGATGGCCAAAAATAAAGTTGCCAGATACATATATACGTATATTAGTATATTATATTAGTGTAACCAAACGCAACAACGGGACATTTTGATGTTGAGAAACCGATTTAATAAACTTTCTGAGTTGCTACCACGTTAGAACCAATGGGGAATAACACCACTTCCGTTGCCCAAATGCGCGCGCAGGCTATTTGATCACGTGAGCTGTAAAAGGGTCTATTGCTCATGACCGGCCGCAGCACGCGCCTTTGAAGGAGAGCGGAGAAGCGCCCGACGTCATTCGCTTCTTTCCATTGTCCAATCGAATGAGGGGAGAGGCGGGCCTTACGTTGTGGTGAGGGACGTTTACAGTTGCTTTGAAGAACCGGACTACACTCGCTCACTCTCTCCTGCGTATTTGTGCGCCTCTCATCCTCAAATAAGGTCAGAGCAAGCGCCCTTTTTTTAAAGTTTCTGCTAATATGACAGTTAACAGCAAAAGAGCGCTGACGCTGTAATATTTGATTGACAAGACAGCTGACTCGGTTGTTGCTTAGCAATATAAAAAGCCGCGTCACACTGCTCTTTTTTTAAAAAAGGCAGTGCGTCGCGCCTTGCGTTTCGAAGCGTTTAAAGCATGGTTGGTGTGATTAGCCCAGAGTGTATAAAAGATATCGTAAACACCAATTTTACCAAGGCAGACAAAATATTTTCCAAAGTCTCTTTTAATACCTGACAAATTCTGTTATGCATAATTCTGTTTATGTACAAAGATATCTAGATATTTTTAATGCTTATACTATAGCACTTCTGCAGCCCTGGTCACTACCGCAACAGCAGTGAAGTTTAAATGTCAACCTCAGAGACGAGGATTAGAGGAAGTTTAAAGCCTGAGCTCAGCTTAATGGTAGCTTGTGAGGGCTGGAGGTTATCTCATGACATTTTTCACCAACTCTTATCGTTCACACCTGGATTTGAATGTCAGCCAGTGATAGGCATGTTTATGTGACAGAATTGTACCCTGCTGACTCTGTCAGGACATTTCATATTAAGGTCTGAATTACCTGAATTTGACATGGCCAGTGTGTAGCAAGGTAAGTTTGTATAGAATAGGCTACTTTACTTTTTTTTTTAAATATTGAAAACAATTTATTGTGTTAACATGCAATAACCATTAGCTTACATTCAGCTCACTGATCACAAGATTGTGTTAACAATTTTCAATATGTTACTTAAGGGAAATCTATTACAGACATGCTAGATCTAAAGAAGCATTCTAATGATGCAGAGTAATTGAAAAACTATTAATTAAAAACACGTGCTGTGAAGTGTGGAATGAAGCTATGGGGGTAAATCATGACAACTGTGGGACGTTTGAAAGTCTTACCACACAGAAAGTATTTGAGGGATAAAGGCTGACTGTGTTAATAAAATAATAAGTGATAGCCTGCAGTATTTTTTGCATGACAGAATTCATATTCACTAAACAGAATGGCACACACACACATTGACTCTTAAAAATAAAGGTGCCCTATTATGCCATTGGAGAACCATTTTTGGCTGACTGGTTCCATAAAGAAACTTTAACATCAGAAAAACCTTTCTGTTAAACCAAAGGTTATTTGCGGTTAAATTTTTTTTAATTATTAAAAGGTACACCGTAAACCAGGTCTGTAGAAATGACAGTATTACTGGCAGCTGTTTGCCGGTAACTTGCTGCAGATTTAAATGTATGTTATTTACTGGCAACAGTTTGTTGTTAAATGAAAATTAAACATTAACAAGTGTTTATCTTAACAGATAAAACTAAAATAACAGCCTCATGCAAAGCATTCTGAGAACCAAAATCTGAAGGAAAAAATGAAAAAAGGTTGATGAAAATTTTCTAGTTTGCATGAGGCTGTTATTTTATAGTTTTATTCTAAAGACAAAGACTTGTTAATGTTTAATGTTCGTTTAACTTTGAACAAACTGTTGCCAGTAAATAACATACATTTAAATAATAAATAAGTTACTGGCAAACAGCTGCATAACTACAGCGAACAGTGTAAATAGTTCTTTAAACAACCTTTGACTGAATGGTTCTTCTTCGGCATTGAAGAACATTTTAATCACTTATTTTAAGCGTGCACATACAAACAATATGCAAAGACACAACCATCACTCCTACAGCATTTTTTAAGTGACATCTAAACAAACACATCAACCAACATAGTTATTTTCAACCATATGTTGTTTTTTAGACCCTGGTGCTATTTGCAGGATATTAGTGTGCTGTTATCCCCAACAACTTCTTAAAGGTGCCAAAGAATGCGTTGATGTTTAATTGTTCTATGATATCTACATAAAAGGTATGTGACACTATTAATGCAGAAATGATCCAGAGATAACATGTCAATTTACAACCACAGGATTTTCCCTAGAATGAACAGGCTGTTATTACCTTATTTGGAAGGTCATGAATAATAATGTTGAGCTCTGCTCTGATTGGCTGTTTCACAGCGAGGCTCATGTTAGTAGCTCACATTAAGTAAACAGACCTTATATGTTTGAGCCTGTATCAGACCAAGAAACTGATTTTGCGGAACAATTATAGACTGCAAAAAAATATGGACGTAGTGTCCATGACGTCACCCATTGGTTTGTGAACATCCTTTTTGAAGCTTAAAGTAGGCGTTGCCTGACGTCACCATCTTGGCCACACGTCACCGCGAATCACACACGTATAACCAAAAATGGGTAAAGCGGTGGGAAGTTGGTGAAGCTGAGGTGGTTGGTTGCTGAAACCGATTCTAGTGACAGCAGTGACAGCACCCCTCACTCAAGTGGCCACTCCCTTAATTATGCAGAAGTTTAAGACTTTAACATAATTTAAACAGATGAGTTACAAAAAAATCACCCCCCTCACAGTTGTCATAAAGGGCAAAATTAGCTATATAGTTTAACAGTTTTTGTACCAGGCTGTAAACATATTGGGCCCTATTTTAACGATCTGAAACGCAAGTGCGAAGCGCAACGCGCAAGTGAGTTTGTGGGCGGATCTTTGGCGCTGTTGCTATTTTCCCGGTGGGAGAAATAACTCTCGCGCCGGGAGCAAATCAATAAGGTGTTGGTCTGAAGTAGGTTCATTATTCATAGGTGTGGTTTGGGCGTAACGTCAAATAAACCAATCAGAACGCTATCCAACATTCCCTTTAAACGCAAGGGCGCAAGTTCCATGGCGGGTTGCTATTATTATGACGGATTTACCAGGCGTACGCCAGGAGCGGTTTACAGCTGAGGAGACCCACGTCAAAGACAGAGAAGTTGTTTTGTATGGGGATAGGAGAAACCCGCCCAAATCAGCGTAGGTTAAACAGGCGTGAGAGGAAATAGCCACAATTGTCTCATCAGCTGGCATCCCCATCGTTGCGGCAGCATAAATCGGGCACGCCGTGTAACGGGAGGTGGATCTGCCTCTACACAGACGCCAGCAGAGGACATCGCTGAGTCCACCCTCACCGCTGAAAGGGTTTGGGGGCTTTGAAATCGGACCCAAGAAACGCAAGCAAGGTCCAACCCCAAAGTACTCTTACAAATCAAGTTCATATACATTAAGGTTTCTTATGAAAACATTTTAATTAATATTTACATAACATAAACGTAATACAGCCACACAACAAACTTATGAAAATATTTTAATCGTTATTTGCATGAGAATAAATAAAAACTATCACCACAATGCTCACCACTATGATTCCCCTTATCTCGTGTATTAATATTTTTAAGTGTAACAATTTATGATTTGCAAAAATAACTGTTGCATCTGTGTAGATAAGATGCAAAGTGTATGCGCGTTGTGCACGCTATACATTATGGTCAAGCATGCGCCCTTAAAATAGCATAATGAACAACGCGCAACGCGCCACTGACTTTAAACTTTTTTTTTCTGGTCAGTGCCGCAATTGTTTTTTGAAACTGCAAAATAGCATCAAGGATGGTTTGCGCCGGAACACGCCTCTTTTTTTGCGCTGAACCGCCCAGGGAGCGCAAGTTCATTCCCTAGTTTGCCGACGTGCTTCTGTGGAGGGAAAAACCCACTGTGCGCCGGCGCAAAATACGAATGATACATGCGTCACTGACAAAGTCAATTGCGCTGGGTGCAAGATAGGGCCCATTATTTTCTACTGTTAAGTTGGGCATTTTAACATGGAGGTCTATGGGAATTGACTCCCTTTTGGAGCCAGCCTCTAGTGGCCAGTCGATGAATTGCAGTTTAAGTCACTTCCGTATTGGCTTCATCAGAGAGATCGGAAGGTTGCCCCTTGGGAACAACCAATTATTCGGAGATTGAAAATGGATGTTTCTGAGTGGTACGTTATTCGTGTTTTTTTCAGTATGGACCTGCAAAACGTAAGTGTAATGTCAATAGTAGAACTTCAGCCTAAACGCTAGCATATAGCATTAAAGGGACACTCCACTTTTTTGAAAATAGGCTCATTTACCAGCTACACATTTGATTTTTACGGTTTGGGAATCCATTCAGCCGATCTCCGGGTCTGGCGCTACAACTTTTAGCATAGCTTAGCAAAATCCATTGAATCTGATAAGACCATGAAATCACAACTCAGTCACAACTTTGTAGCTTTGTAATTAATTTAATGTGTGTAATGACTGTAACGTCACAATCGCTGTTAGGTTGAGATTGGCCTGTACTTGAGTGGTCTTTTGCATGCACAAGGTTTACAGAAGAAGGAGGAAACAATTGGGTTTGAGGCTTACGATACGTCACTACCGTGTACAGAACTCTTATTATCAATTTATGCCTATGTACATACAGTTTTACTTTCTATGGCACCTTTAACTGCCATAACCAACATGGCTTTTTGATCAACCAACTTCATTAGAAATCTACTTACTGCTACTCAAGCTTCGTTAACTTTCCTGGCTCCTCTAGCTAGACCAAAACAAAATGAAATAAAACCAGCTAAAAGATTCATGTTGTTCAAAGCTGCTCTTTTCACCAGAGTATCATTTAAATTCTGGGAAATCCAGTGATTTTTCTCTTTGTTACATTGTTTCGCCATCTGTGCTGCACTGTAGATAGATCATGCTCCATTAGCCAATCACAGCGCTCCCTTCTGACCTCCACTTCAAGGTCTCCTGCATATTATTTCTACCTGATTTCCACTGAAACGACAGCCATTCGAAGCATTTCAGGCTTCGTTTCACCGATTCTACCCATGTTATGGAGCCCTGCTATCTTACTGCGCTTTTGTGCCAGTATCCAAAAATTCTAAACAAATACTCATCAGTGCAACCACACAAATGGACAAAAACCATCGCACGTCTCCTCTTTCCTAAAAGGCAATCATTGTTTCCCGAGTGAGTCACATGCTTTATTTCTCTCTCTGTCTCTCTGCAGTAACCCTCATCTCTCTTCATTAGCTTGTAATGCTCACTAATCAGAGGTTATAACCTGTCTCACCTCTCGGTTCCACTCAGCATCAGGTCCAATAAAGCGCACATTAACACCCTTCACCTTATTCTAAATTCATCACTCCCTCCAACTGCTGTCTCTCTTTGAAAGCATCATATATGAGGTTAAATATAACGTGCCTTTGAACATTCAAGGTTTGTTGGTAAAAAAAACAAACAGGAAATGAAGATGAGAGTGGAAACATTCACGATTGCTTTTCATTCGTAGTCACTTACTTTAATGCGCCTTTAAGGACATGGCGTATTTGGAGCCGACAGTAAATCATTTAAATGGGGTTGTACGTGCTTTGTGTACAATGTGATGAATTGTAGCTACAGGCCTTGAGCGGTGAGTTTAAAAATATTCATTAAGCAACAACTTTATGTGGTACATTAGGATGAAATGTATAAAGGGCAGATTCGCATTTGCATAGGTGACATGATGCTCCGTGATATGAATCTGATTCAATTATGCAAAATAATTTTTTTATAAACCTACGGGTGATTAAATTCAAATATAGATTCAGTGTGGCTGCAATACAAGTCATAAGTTAAGAAAAGGTTTAAGATTTACAGATACGACAGATTAACTGCATCAATACGATAAGGAAAATGTCAAAGGCGGTCAAGGTGAGGTCTTATAAGATGAGATAGGTCTACAGTGACCAATAATTAACCCTATGTTTATTCATTCTTTGTATGTGTGTGTGTGTGTGTGTGTGTGTGTGTGTGTGTGTGTGTGTGTGTGTGTGTTAAAGGAGAATGTATGTATTTTGGCTTATCCCTATGGCGTGGGAACCAAATGCTCTCACAAAGATAGTAATACCAGTAATTTTTAAACCTTATGGAGACATTTTTGGTCCCCATGAGGAAACACTTACAAATCATACTGTGATGTTTGATAAAAATCTAAAGCTAAAGGTTTTCAATGAAGGTTTGGTTTATGGGTTGGTTTTAAGGGGTAGTTCACCTACAGATGAAAATTACGTCATCATTTACTTACACTTACGTTGTTCAAAAACTTTATTAGTTTCTTTTTTTAGTTGAACACAAACGGAGATATTTTGATAAATGATGGTAACCACAGAGTCAGCGGTACCCATTGACTTCCATAGTAGAAATAACACATACTATGGAAGTCAATCGTTACTGTCAACTGTGTGGTCACCATCATTTATCAAAATATTATATAATAAGGTTATGAACAACCTTAGGGTAAGTAAATAATGACAAACTTTTATTTTTGAAGAAGATTGTACAGTATAAAAACCATTACCCCCATGTAATGTCTCCATTAAAATATGTGTGTGGAGACAGAGACAACTGTAGATGTGCAAAAAAGTGCAGGGGGTTTGGCCTTTGAGGAAGAAATTAGAGAGCAAACATACGTAATCTTGCATGGTGATTAATGCTAACATTGTCCAAATACCTGGGCTTACTCGCTAATCTCCAAACATTGATGTGCTTTAGGATGTAACAGGGCCTACAGACAGTCAGAAACCTTCCCTTTAATTGATCTTTTTCAGTTGAAACTCATGACCAATCTTGTCTTTTTCTGAAAGGGACGTTTTCCTTTGCATAAACATCAGCTTCCTTATATCCATTTAATCCTATGGATTTACCATAATCAATCAGGTCTAATCCTATACAAACAAATTTGCCCAACTCTCAACACATTCAATGGCCAAGAGAGCTCAGTTTATATGGTTTACATATTTATTATGAAATGAAAAACCCTTAGGGGCGGTTTTCCGGACAGGGCTTATCCTAGTTTAAGGATTAATCTACACCCTGTCCGAGAAACCACCCCTTATGCTTCATCTTATAAATTTAACTGAGCTATAAGCAGGTCAATGACGTGACGTTAATTATTTTGTGTCTGTATGGTTCAATTAAATGTAAAAGGGTTAAAATTTAAAAATAAATTTGCAGATTACTTGCATACATTCTCTTTTTTAAGGACCAAGTCTAAAATTTCTGATTTATTTCATTTTGAAAGAATATTTGGGGGATAATTGCCAAAATGTCAATGTGGTGTAACCGGTCTGTGTCAATTGGTGTAACTAGTATTTTTTTAAATGAAAATAAATGTGAAATAAAAAATGTGGAATAAAATATAATCATCTAGTTTAGTGTAATATGATTTTTTTACATAATTTGTCAAATATTATTTTAAAAACAGAGCTATTTTAAGCATATGTCAGGACAAATATAAAAAAAACCGCATTAACAATTTACATTTAGAAATAACTAAAAAAATTATCTTTTAAAACGTGTTTTTATGATTACGCTTACATGCCATCAAGGTGGATAAAATATTTAATATTTCTCATTTTTTGGCGCAATTGGTGGTTATACCATTTGACATTTTAGGTCCATTCAGCCTTAACTTTCATAAAAATGGTGCAAATGTAATTTTTTATTGCATAAAATAACATAAATACACTATGTGCATTGAAATAAACCTGATGTAAACTTTTAAAACAAGGTTTTTTTTTATAAATTTTTGAATTTCTCATCTTGCCAAACCGTTTTTGTCACTGACCCAAGCATTAAAGATAAGCACTCTTAACACTCGCTTGAATTTCAGTGCAAATCGTAATGGCAATTAAGTTGAACCAGATGCTAAATGTACTGAAATACAACTGTACTTAAATGAGGTCAATGTAACTATTTTTACTGCATGTCACACTACATCTACAACCCAGACAGTGCATACAAATAAGTGGCAAAAATCATTATCAGCAATTTATCCAAAGTAAATTCCCTCCAAACTGCATTAAACCCAAACCTGAACACTGGATATAGAAAAGCACCCGTAAAACGAAAACTAGCCAAGCATCATGTTTGGAAAAAGGATTTTTGGCTGTAATTTCACAGGCTGGTTTCGCTTTCTTGCAGGCGCATTGCATGCATCGTTCAGTCGACTGAACGCTCTCCCAAGTTTTTCAATCCCAGACTGAAGTAATCAAATCAGGAGCCACCGGGAGATTAAATCTGAGCTCGGCTAGTCAGCTGCCTGACCAAGCATTCTCTTCCACACCATTTCCTGTGCCAATCCTTGCTGTTTTTCACACCCTCTCTTTTCATTTCTCATTCCTCCTTTTTATTTCCAATTGACACCAGCTTCCATTTCTCCCTCTATTCATTCACCCTCATCCCTCTCTTTCTAAGAGGAAATGAAGGCAGTAATCTAATACATCACTTCCTGTCTCTTTCAAGAAAGCTTTTTGGCAAAGAAGCAAATTATTCATTTTAATTAAATGAATAGTGCAGGGGATTTTTTAAATAAAAAGACAATATATTAATGATGTATGTATGTAATTGGACTCGTTCGGATGTGCTTTGAAGTTCAAATCCTGCAGCTACATCAATAATGAGATTAAACTGAAGTTCTTAATCAATTAAACAACAACAAAAGATCACATCTTTAAATGTTACCCTGGCTATACAGTATGTGAGCAGGCTACAGATTCGATCGAGTGTGCCACTTCTTTGTTCAGCGAAAGCGGAGACAATTGATTCTAATTTCATGTAGTTAGGACGAATGGAACGAAATAGCTGCTGACACAACTCTGCACCAGCCAGGTCCTCCTAATCTCCACCCGAGGGACTTTTACTGTCAGAGAGGAATCTGATTAGGAGACTTTAAACATCTTAGTGGAAGGTACTGTATTAAAACACAGATCTGAGTCATTCAAAGGCAGCCGTAAAAGTGTCTGGTAGGCTATTATAAGAACTTTCCATGATCTGCTAATGATCAAAATATTAATAAGAATTATTACACGGCTCTGTTGAATGCTTGATTCTGACTGGCTAGAGGTGACATTCAGAAATTTGTTAGTCCTGGATAACAACCACCTGAAACTGATAACACAGCCTCATCCGGGTAGTGCAAATCATCTTAAAAATGCATTCAATATAAATTTACATAATTAAAAATGATTAAAGGGACATTCCACTTTTTGGAAAATATGCTCATTTAAACATTTTAATCTTACCGTTTTGAAATCCATTCAGCTGATCTCCGGGTCTGGCACTAGCACTTTAAGCATAGCTTAGCACAATCCATTGAATCTGATTAGACCATTAGCATAGCGCTAAAAAATAACTAAAGAGTTTTGATATTTTTCCTATTTAAGACTTGACTCTTCTTTAGTTACATGGTGTACTAAGACCATCAGAAAATTTAAAGTTGTGATTTTCTAGGCAGATATGGCTAGGAACTATACTTTCAAACTGGCGTAATAATCAAGGACTTTGCTGATGTAACATGGCTGCAGCAAGCATAGTGATATTACGCACTGCCCGAAAATAGTCCCCTTGGTTACTTTCAATGGCAGGGGACTATTTTCAGGCAGTGCGTAATATCACTACGCCTGCTGCAGCCATGTAACACCATATAGTCCTAACCATATCTGGCTAGAAAATCGCAACTTTTAATTTTCTGTCGGTCTTAGTCCTAGTGATGGGAGAAATTAAGCTTTTCGAAGCTTCGAATCAATTGAACCAATTGCTTCGAAAATTGATTCAGTTTTTCGAAGCAGTTCGAAACACCACACACGCTGGCGACCCCTGCTGGTCAAAATTGTGTAAACGCAGATATGTCCAAACATTTTACACTTTTTTTTAACAAAATAATAGCAAATTTGTATTAAAATATGTTAAAAAAATTATTTAACTTAATTAAAACATAGTTAAAAAGTCTATTACGTGTTTTTAGTTGTATTTAGGAAAAAACAAATCATTAAAACTAACTACCCTTTTAATTATGCACATTTTTTGTCAATAAATCTGTCTATAAACAAAAAGTAGACAACATGGCAGTGCTATTAGTCAGAAGGATAAATGTTTTATGAACTTTCATAATAAAACTGACCCGAGTTCACCTAAACTTATTAGACACTGGTCATGTGATCAACTCCCCCTAGAGGTGAACCATCGGATTTTCGAAACGTTTCGAAACAGTTATGACGTAACGAAGCCTCGTTTGCTAAAATCACGTGACTTGGGCCAGTTTGAAACAAGCTCCGAACCACTGATTCGAAACAAAAGATTCGTAAATTTTCGAAGCCTCATGAAGCAGTGCTTCGAAAACGACCATCACTACTTAGTACACATTACAGAAGAGTCAAGTTTTAAATAGGAAAAATATTAAAACTCTTTGGTTATTTTTTTTTGCCCGATGCTAATGGTCTAATCAGATTCAATGGATTGTGCTAAGCTATGCTAAAAGTGCTTACGCCAGACCCGGAGATCAGCTGAATGGATTGCAAAACGGTAAGAATCAAATGTTTACCTCTAGAGGAACTGGAAAATGAGCATATTTTTTAAAAAAAATGGTGGAATCTCCCTTTAAATAAAATGCATGTTTGACTTTTTTTGACTAAAACACATTAAGAAAGGGGATTTCTTCACTGAAGGTTTGCATTTCTTATAATATAAACATATACTGTATATATACTGTATATATATAATTCCTTATTCCAATTACACTCTTTTTATTAAGATATAAACAGAAAATACAGGAAGTGTGTTAACCAAATACAGTAAACACAAAATGAAAAAAAGGAAAACAATACCTATCTGTAAAACTTGTTTTTGATAGTCACTCTTACACCTTGTATAGATAATGCTCAGAGACAATGTCTGCTGTAAGGCATTTAATGCTGTGAAGGTTTCTGTTTAAACAGGTGGAATGCCAAACAGCATCGTACAATTTGTCTCCAATCTTATTTATCAGCTCCCACAGCATTCTGACAGGCACATGCGGACAATCTTTGAATCTAAAAATGAGACATGACTGGAAAAATAACTATGCTGAGTAAAGACACAGGCGTGAAGTGGTAGTCAAGCAACCGTTGAGTAGATGTGAAAGGTGATTTCATTATTTCCACTTGCACTTAGGACTAACACATTTGTCTTAATAACTGACTTTCTGTTTTCTGTCAGCTGCTTTCCTACTGTAAGACACCCAAGTGTAAACTCTTGAAGTAAAACCTTCTAATGCCAATGGAATGGAGTTATGACCCCTGTGAATTCATCATATTATCACATCATATGTTTTATATATATATATATATATATATATATGTATATATATATATATATATATATATATATATATATATATATATATATATATATATATATATATATATATATATATACTTCACGCAATTAAATTTAACACTACAGCACTATTATTCCTTTAAAAGGACAGCAGCAAATGAAGAGCTCCTCTTTAAACATGATCATTAAGCAGAGTTTGGAGGAAAGGCCGTGTGAGGTTACCTCAACGGTCACAGGGACACATCTCCCTGCACAGAGGTGCAGCTAAGCTATTAATGTTATTGAATGAAGTGATTGGCTGAAGATGAGTGACCCTCGTAGGTGTCGTCTGTAGTTCTGACACCATCTATCTATAGCGGGGAAAATAAGTATTTAACACATTAGCATTTTTATCAGTAAGGGGATTTCTAAGTGGGCTATTGACATTTCACTTTATTTATTATGACTCAACTTGTATACTTAAATGTTCTGATTTCTTTGTATGAATTCAATATTTGGCTTGATGGCTTGATGGATTTTTTTGTCAGTGCAGTAGCCCACTTAGAAATCCCCTTACTGATAAAAATGCTGATGTGTCAAATACTTATTTTCCCCGCTTTATCTATGTATATTAGATTGTATCAGGCTTACTTAACCATCCATTTACAAGACTCCACCTTGACACAGAGTCCAAAAACTGTGTGGGTTTTTGAAACAATGATCTAAAATATGATGACATTAAACTCAAATGCATTTACACTAAATACAACAAAAATCTCAATTATAAAGACTTTAACCTCCTATTGATTGGCATTTTTAAATTTAGAAATGGACCAAATCTAAGGTAGGATGGATGAAAACCAAGCATCTGAAAACCTTAAAGACAAAATTAAAAATAAAAAAATAAATGCTCGGTAGAGCATTGCATTAGCAGTACAAAAGGTCATAGGTTCAATCCTAGGGGTCAAACATACTTAAAATATATTCTGTAATGCACTGGGAGTCAGGGTGGATAGCAGCATCTGCCAAATGCATAAATGTAAATGTAAGACTGTGTTCAAAGACACCATATTGTTACTGCTGTAGGTGTAAAAAATGTTTTTTTTTTTTTAAATAACCTGGTGTTTTTGTCCTAACCTCCTGTCAACAGTTTAAATCAAGACATTTCACTGGTGGTTATTGGTTATTTCACTTGCTTGGTTATTGCTTTCATTGGTCTGAAATGTTGCCCCACATAGTATTCAAAAATCAAACGGGCTCTGATTGACTGTGATTTTGTTGCCGTGCATAACATTTCGCTATCAGCAAGGGCAGAAAAGAAATTACTTGAAACTTGACGTCTCGTGTCTAATTAGGATGAAAGCGCCCAACATGACCAATGTAAGCGGTTTACAAATCATCCAATTTATGCAGACTGGCAAATTGCAGTGTGATATGCATTATAATGGCGTCCAAAAAAAATCAAAGCAGTTCTCTGGAACAAGCGAAAGTCCTCAAGTGGTTTGAATTTAATTAAGTGTATCTGGATATAGGTTCTGCCAGCCTTGACTATCTGCTCTGTTTGATCAGAAACATTACTGACACCTTCAGAGAATCTGATTAAAGTCCACTGAACTACAGATGATTGATTCAGCAAAATATTAACATTCAGGCACAGACGAATGTACATAAATACTCCAGCTTTCCAACGTTTAATAAACAGCAATAACCTTTATGGAGCCATCTGTTCGAACAGCGCTGGACTCACAAACAGACAAACAGCGTTAGGAGGACAATAAAGCAAATGCATGTGTACAACAGAAAGCAGCCTGTTCGCTTTTTCTAATTTAAACAGACACATGCATGCATCATTGCCAACTGTTTAAAATAATTTAAAGGGAGGGGGGAGTCTAACAGTATTTCATGCATTCTGACTTATTAACACAATTAAAGGGCCCTGTTTTAACTATCTAAGCACATGGTCTAAATCGCACAAAGCAAAAGGGTTTGTCTGAATCCACTTTTGCAAATTTAATGACGGGAAAAATGGTTTGTGCGCCTAGCTCACAGTCTAAAAGGGTTGTTCTTATTTACGTAATGAGTAATGGGTGTGCTTTGGGCGTAACATTTCATTCCGACTTTAAAGGATACGTTTATGAGCAAATCAATCTGCTGAATGTTCAATCAGACTGATATGGATTTGATCAGACTCTGATATTACAAATTATTTGAAAGATTATCAATAAATCTCCCTTCTATCAATATATAATCCAACGTTACCTATTTCATTTGGGACTGAGGATATACTCCTCCCCTATTTCTTATAGACCGTTGCTTCAGAACACATCCCAACAGTTTTGAGAACTAAAAACCAGTCATTTAGTTTAACATGGCCATTTTGCACCCTCTTTCCTCTTTCCTCACGCTAGATTCACTGCATACGGCTCCATGCTGTTACACTTCATCATGGGGAGCCAAACTGCTGAATACCGAATAGGTGTGAGTGTACAACACTCAAGCAATGAAGACCTTTCATCACTCCTCCATTCCAATATTTGTGCTGCATCAGTGCGTCAGTATTGACCTTCTAACCGTGGTTCAGTCTTCTCTAGCTGCCTGACGGTCAACACACTTCCCTTCCAATACGCTGACTTTGAAGTTTTTCGATGGCTTCGTTTAAGCCTTCTCTTTTCACTTCTTTTTTTCTTGCTGTCAAATAGGGCAGACGCAACCGACTGAGAGTCTTTGCCTGCTGAGTTTCTCAAAACTATGTTGCTAAAAACAGCTTAAAGGGATAGTTCACCCAAAAATAAAAATGCTTTCACCATTTACTCACCCTCATTTTGTAACAAAACTGCATACATAAATTTTTTTCTAATGAATACAAAGGAAGATATTTTGAGGAATGTTTGTAACCAAAACCCATTCACTTCCATGGTAGTTTTCTTCTACTATGGCTGTCAATGGCGCTTTTGATCAGTTTGGTAACAAACATTCCTCAAAAATCTTCCTTTGTGATCGCCCCCTGGTGGCTGGCTACAATACAGGTCATACAACCCCCTCTCCATGCAAACGAACGGGACACGGCTTTAAATAAAAAACTATTTACACTTCCAACAAAATTTGGTTCTCTTTTTGATAGAGATCAGATTCAGAGCGATCCTCATAACATACATGGAGTTCTTACTCTTTCACGTGAGTCATTGCTTCCCTGTTGTATAAGTTGCAAAAGAGCACCACCTGGTGCATAATAGCGGTATTTCAGATTGCCGGAAAAACTCGTCATTGGCAGGGACGTGTTTTTCCCTTAATTGACGAGTTAACTCATCAATGGCGAGGAAAGAGTTAAGGTAGTTGTTATCACGCTCATATATGTTCAATTGTTAATTTTTGTGATAATTTTCATTTTAGCTAGTAATATGATGCTATAGAAACGGGGAGTGTCGTTATGACTGGTGTAGTTGAATTGTGCGCGCAAGTGTTTGGGCGGACGTTTGATACGCACAACCAGCGCAACATCATAGAATGTCTCTGAACAGGTTCACGCCCACTTTTGGGGGAAAACAAACTAGACTTCCCATTGTATTCCATACAAAATAGCAGAACAAAGCAACGTTCGTACACACCCGGCAGGCGTAAGTAACTTAAGAAATCACTCAGATTAAACATGTTGAGTAATTATCTGTCCACCCTGCCTGCCATAGAGCGTGACAGATACATTAACACATTTAATTTGGTCAATATAAAAACATGTCCCTTTCATTCTCACAGCGTCCAATTTGTGTAACAATGCTCCCCATTGGCCAGAGGAGAGGTGTCTTACCCGGACATTTACTCGTACCTCATCGAGTCAACAGGGAAGCAAGTGAATGATTTTACTTCTTATTTGAAAGTTACTTCGTATTTATATATTATGTCTTTATATTTAGAGTACTGAGTGCACTTTTTCATCCAGCCATACAACTAGCCTTAGTGATATTTCTAGCAATCACTGGCAATACACAAATTTGACGGTGTGAGAATGAAAGGGACATGTTTTTATATTGACCAAATTAAATGTGTAAATGTATCTTTCGCGCTCTACGGCAGGCAGGGTGGACAGATAATTACTCGACATGTTTAATCTGAGTGATTTCTTAAGTTATTTACGCCTGCCGGTTGTGTACGAACGTTGCTTTGTTCCGCTTTTTTGTATGTAAGTCTATGAGAAGTCTAGTTTGTTTTCCCCCAACAAGGGGCGGTGACGAAATTTACAGTCAAGTTCCCGGATGTGCCGGTAGTCCGTATACCGTGGCTCCGCCTCTGGCTCCACAGATGGTTCCTTGTGCACATGCCCTGACTCCAAACTGACGTTTGAACGTAACATGGCAGCGTCCATGGTCGGACATTTTTTGCTTCAATTCATTACAATGGAAGGAAGCGAAGCCGCATCATTCATCTTTTTACAGTCTTTGGGTAAACTATCCATTTAAAGGTCAAGTTCTTCCTGATCCCATATTTTAAACCCTAGTTAGTGTGTAATGTTGCTATAATAGCATAAATAATACCTGTAAAATGATAAAGCTCAAAGTTCACTGCCAGGCAATATTTTTTCTTCAATAGAATTCCTTTTTCAAAGCCTACAGCGAACGGGCAGTTTGGACTACAACCCTCTATTTCCTGCTTTAATGACGTCAGTAAAACGTTTTTTTTTTTTTTTTTAACTAAACTCCGCACACACGAATACGTCAGTCACCAGCTTTGGCTCAAACGGCTCTGCTAAGCTAAGATGCTTTCGAATCACAACGCACTAAACAAACTACCAATCAGAGCTCGTTACGTATTTCTGAAGGAGGGACTTCATCGAACAAGGAAGACATCAGCCTGTTTTGAGGACAGTGAAAACAGCGCTATACAGATAAGTAAATTGTGTGAAAAATACATCGTTTTTTTTACATGTGAAACATGAACACATGTTATATTGCCCACTATAAACACAGTCAAAGCTTGAAAATCACAGAAAGAATGGGAGCTTTAAAGAATCTCTGTCACTTTTGCCATAGTTTATCCATTTATGAAGGAATGCTAAAGAGAACCATCATACAATTTTTTTTAAATATGTGCAGTTTTGGGGAATTACTTTGAAGTTGTACTCTAGCTAGCCAAGCTATAAGCTACACAGCTCAGTTACATTACATTAATAATGTCCCTGTGAACACAATAATGAACAGTAGCATTAAACCACATATTATTCTATAAAATAATATTGTGCTCAATATATAGCTCAACAGGTAGTATTGCATTTGCAAATCAAAAAGTCATGATTCGAAAAGGTTCGACCTTCAGGGAACACACATACTGATATAATGTATAGCTTGTGATGCACTGCAAGTTGCTTTGGATAAAAGCATCTGCATAAATGAAAGATGAATGTAAATAGCCTAAAATCAACGCAATGTGAATTGTTGGTTTAAATTGGTTCATTTTCATGATTCCACTTAACGTGTGTTTTCATTATTTTCTTAGTCCGCTTTGGGTCTCCAGAGAAAGAGAAAATGTTCTTTTAGTCAGCTAGCATTAGCTTCAATTGAGGCGTTAGTGTATTATGAATAAGTATAACTAAAAATACCTTTTCTAAAGTGCAGGTGGTCTCTGCGTGAGTGCTTGTGTTATTCTGTGCATGAATACGTAAAGCCCTCTGGAGGTGTATGTTCCTGACACCTTCCATTGTAGCAGTGACCAGCTGGTTGCCGGCTTTTAGCCTACAGTTGTAACACGCACCTCTGGAGCTTTAAAGAAACAGACCCAGTGCAGCACAATGTTCAGCCTTTGATCACAGCAGCTATTATGGCTCTCACGGGACTAATTGTTGAACAGGACTAGTACAGATTTCACAGAGCTGCTTCCACAACTGGTATAGGTCTTGTGGGATGTAATCATGAGCTGTGTCAGCAACCTTTCACCAGCTTTAAAGGAGAGACGACTGTGCACATTGAAATGTATAGGTAGTGAAACGTGTGCAGACACATGGCACACGGAAACTGAACCGAAAGGAGCAACTTAATGATTATAAAAGCGCATGTGTGTTTACTTCCAAATTTCTAATTATTATGAGTATTTTTCAAGGGTGATAGTTCACTCCCCCCCAAAAAAAAAAAAAATTATTTATTCACCCTCATGTTAGTCCAAAGCTTGTAAAAATTGTCAAAAAAGTGTCTCAAGCTGTTACTGGAGCAGTTCCCTTCCTTTAAAAAGGACCTAATGTGTACCATTTAGATACATATATGTTATGTGACATTGTAGAAAAACTCACTATGTAATAATTTTCCCAAAATGGTGATGCAATCAGTTGAGTTGATTTAGAACGGCGTGGAAACTGTGTGCGATCCCCTTTAGAGCTTTCCAATGATATATAGTTTGTCAAGATTTTTAAGGTTTAGAATAAGGTATTAGTTTAACAAATTAATAGTTTGGTTTCTAAACACAATAAACGGCATTTAAAAAATAAGAGTTACCTTCAAAATCAGTATTGTATCAGGTCAGTATTAAAAAGTAAATAATTTTATGCAAAATTCAATATCCGCCTTGTTGTTCTGTTATCTTTTCTCCCTTTTTTCCCAAAACGCGATAAACACCATTCCTCCTTCTCTGCAGAATGCAAAAAATCCACTCAACAAATCACAGCGCACCATTCCACACATTTTAAACAATAATGGCGGCGTGTTGAATATACACAGATTCCTAGTTTTCCTCATCTACTTTGTACTTCCTGATCAATAAACAAACTAGTGTTGTCACGGTACCAAAAATATTGTTTCGGTGCCGATACCAAGTCAAGAATCGCGGTTCCGATACTTTTCATGAAAAGGGAGAAACACTCTCAAATCTCATTGCTGTGCTTTATTTTAAAACCAGGACAACATTCTAATAATAAAACACACTAATAAATTAACATATGAACAGCAGATATATTAAACATTTGAACAAAATATGAAAAACATCTCTATATGCAGTGGTAGTGATAACTGCTAACATTCACTTCACCATAACATTACCATAATTAATAGGAAATAATGAGCCTAAATAATAACCATATGTTATTTAAGCTGTGATATGGATTAATATAGGCTAATGTTTCCTGTACTTCAATGTCTGATTTATCTGTGGTTAACTTTATATTTGAGTTCATAATTTCTTACAATGCTTTTCACAAATGAAATACAACTCTTTTGTGTAGGTCTGTGCTCTTTAAATGCTTTAATATAATAACCTAATATAAATAAATCACTGACAAACTTGCACATGCTCTGATTATAATCATATAGCCTGTAGATCATTTTAGCTGATGTTTTGTATGCTTTATTTTAGCAGCTTGCAAATTATTAATGTTATTTATGAAAGTTGCGTTTTTAGGGATGTTGAATTAGCCGTTTAATAATTACTCCATTCTTTTTGAGGAGTTTAAAAAAAGATAATTGAGTACATGTCGAGTATTCATTAAAATAGCAGAGATACGGTTTAGTGAAACAAACTGAAAGAAAATGACAACAGTATATCAGCATATAAATACGAGCTCTGCTGCCTATCGCTCGCGGACCATGCGCGTGGATCATCTCTTTATGACGCCCGCGCGATCACTGGAAGCTCGCGCTGCGGACCAAAGCTCGAAAAAAAAACGAAGCTTGAAGGCAAAAGAACGCATCCTGTTGAATTTCAGAAGTCAGACTGAGCTGCAGCGGGCAGTATCACCTAGTGCACACACATGCAGCCATCTCGCTGTCACATGACAGCTGCAGTTTTGGCTGTGTGTGTGAGGAGAAAAAACACAGACGTCCACAGGGAGGCAATGGAAACGTGCGTTGCACGCACCAACATGAAATGTGTCACTTACAAATCCGGGACGCGTTCATTCTTAAAAGTATCTCATTAATACATTTAGGAACCGTGTCATTATTTATTTCGAGAATCGTGGTACTTTTGAAGTATCGATGCATCGTGCAACACTAAAACAAACAAAAACAAAATAATACATTTGTTGTAATGGATAAACCTGTGGTGGTTTTCTGTGATGGGAAAGAAATGTAAGCCATCAAAATCTAATAATTTACGCGAGAGGCACTTGGGAGATGGAAAAAATGCCTGATGTTGCTTGTTTTAATTGCTTTAAATGTATGGCTATCCAATATCATCAAAAAATTATTTACAAGTATGTAAGAAAAGGTTTGTACTCTAAAAATACTTTATTTGTAAAAAACAGGAGATAAAGAATTTACAAACGGCTCTCCGCACGTTTCAGCACTTGGACAGCGCCATTAGTTTTTTTTAAGCATTACTTAAAAATGTTTCTCATCCCACCAAATCCACAGGTACAGAGTCATCATATACAATAAATCCGTGAGGTAGCATTTAAAAACATTTAAAAACAGATGCATTTGTTTAAGGCAAAGCATTTATTTACTTACCAGGCTGCAGGTGAAGCAGCTCTTTGCGCCTTCTAACGTCTCATAATTAGTCCTCATTTATGTCCAAGAGACTCAATAATAATCTTTTACATTCAATCCTTTAATCTTTCATATTTAAAAGCGTTTTTGTGCTGCTGCGCATTCATGTATGTCACAAGCAAACCCGCGTTGTCGTCCCGTTCATAGGCGCATATTACTAATGTGCTCTTTAAATAACAAAAAACATATTGCGCAGGGTGGAAACTAGCAAAAGACACTTGCGTCGCACATTGCGCTGCATTGCGCCGGGTGTAAGATAGAACCCTAAATATCTTCTGTGTCTGTGATCACTTTTATATTAAAGTAGAAAATTAATAAGTGTTTGTTGAGGGGGTAACTTTAAAGGGATATTTCATCCAAAAATGTAAATTATTTAATAATTTTTTCCCCCTTATGTTATTACTCTCTCTCTTTTTTTTTGAAGACTGCTGGTAACCAAACAACCTGGCCTCTATTGACTACCACTGCATGGACATAAAACTAATGACATTTCTCAATACCTTTCTTTTGTTTCGCAGAAAAAAGAAGGGCATTTGTGGATTGAATAAATTACAGAATTCTTTATTTTTAGTTGAACTATCCCTTTAAATATTCAAAATGTAAGGTTGTGTGAGTCATGTCTTGCCTGAGTTATTTTTTTATTACACCCTTGGAAACACTCAAATGCACCCTATGAAGAGGTCAGTACATTTCATAGCACAGGGAAAACAAACACAGTGGGTCGGCTTATATAGAAATAAGACAAACAAGCAACGCCTTTTGTTTGCAGCACATTCGATTATAGTGTCAAATTGACACTATGATAAGATCTTTTATTTGGTCTTTGGAAACGCTGTCAGCAAATGAAGCCCTCAGCAAGAGTAACGTTCAACATTATCATCTGTCAAAATACTAAAACTCTGTTTTCATGGGGGAAAATTCTTCACACTTTATTGGTTATAACTACAAGACCTTGCAGCACTAGAGCTGAAGTTGCTATATCAGCTAATCCATCTGTAATGATTTTTCTTTTCTAATTGGGGTCAGATCGGAACACAATGAACTTTGATAAATGGCCAAAATGAGCAACGCTGAATTTTCAACCACAACTGTGGAATATTAGGAGAACTTATATTCGATGAGTGTAGATACGGTCGATGGTGTAGCATCCCAATTTACCATTTCTTTGTTTATGGTGTTGCTTGGTACCAGTACTGTTAAAGTAACTAACTAAAAGTAGCAGCTCCAATTAACTCAACTACAGTACAGTTTACTGTAGTGTAGCTTTATAATTAGCAAGCTGGTCTCTGCCCTTAACTGGAAAGGTCCATCTATGAGATTTCAGTGAAAACCAGTTTGTACTGCCTTACAATAAGAGACACTTGTGAAGACTTTCAGAGTTTTACAGTAGCTTTCCTAACTTTGCTCAGATGAAGAAACCATTTAGGTCCCCACATATGAAGCAAAAATAATGAGGCGCCTCGTAGTGATAGATAACTCAAACTCAGGGCAGAAGTTCCCTGTTATTCTTTTTCTTTCTCTCTCTCTCCGTACGCATACAGTATCAGCACAATCTGTCCATCTCTCTTCCTGAATATCTCTCCCATCTACAGTTGTTGAAAGTAGGCCATCAATCACCACAGGGAAAGAATTCGCAGAACACTCTTCTGTTTTCACAAACATTTATGCAAATTTATGCGTGCTTTATCACTATACTAAAAAGTAAATACTTAAATAACACGGATACATCCATCATTATCATTTGCAAAGTCTAACGAGCGACAGTTTGATTGTGTGTAAATGTCAAAGTAAATCATCCAGAAATGTAAATGCGCCTCTGATCTGGAGAGAAGGGAATTTTCAGTGGGGTTGTCAGGCCTCCATTACCATCGCATTCAATGTGATTACACAATTAGTGAGGTACATTAGAACTGACATTTCTTATGGGGCTTTTATACTGTCTGAAAGTTTATCATTGTGTTTAGAAAGCCATTAAACTCTGCTTTTTTCCAACCTCAGGAGAATTAGAGATTATTATTATTATCTTGAGTCATGAGACTGCTGGCATCTAGCATGGAGTTGAACAATTATTGTTAATGGCATAGCTCAGGTATTTTGCCTTCGGATGAATTATATGAAAATCTTTCAGTTCATACTTAATGTTTTGCTGTCTTGGCTAAAACTATTACTGCATCCGAAATCTATCCTACTTTTATACTATACAGTAGGCGAGGTGAGTACTGTAATATGTCCGAATTCTAGTATTGGAAAACAGTAGGTTTAAAATATCTGGATGACCTACTGCTTCCAGCATGATTTTGTAGTGTGCATTCAATGGATTTACTATCCCGCTATCCCGTGACCCCCCGGGAGAGGACACACCCAAAAAAGAATAGGAAGGAGAGGCATCCTCATATATGAAAATGTCGGAAAGCTGTAACATGGCTCTATTGAAAGGAACAGTATGTAAGAAATGTATATCAATTAATCATAAAATGGCCCTGATATGTCACTAGACATTAAGAAATCATTTTAATTTCAAATATCACTGACAACAGTGCTCTGACCAGGATATTGTCATTTAGAAAGTGGAGTTGCAGCCCTCAGCTGATGTTTATGTTGTCATGTTGTGTATTGGCCACCAGTTGGGTGATTGCAGTACCAGTTTTAGCCCACAAGTTTTGTTATTGCAATACAAGTTTTGGCCACAATCCTACATACTGCTCCTTTAAATCGGCTCGCCTGTTGCTATGAAGATGTATGTCACATGATGTAATGTACTGTATCAACATGGCAGATGTAGAACGTCCAAATTTCATTCACACTACCCATATTCAGAATGTACTGTGTTAACGGTAAATAAATAAATTATTCATCTAGTTCAGTATGTATGCGTTTTTGGAAACAAGGATTGTTGAGAACCAGGGGCGGAGACAAAGATTTTTCATTGGGGTGGCCACACAGAGGCGAGAAATAATTCTGGGGTGGCAAAGAAAACATTATAAAATAGATACAGTACTTATCAACTAGGGCTGGGCATAGATTAATCTAGATTAATCTCATACAAAATAAAAGTAATTTTTTGCATAATATATGAGTTTGTGATGTGTGTAAATACAATGTTTATTTAAACACACACACATACATATATATACACATTTAAGAAATGTTTTATTTAAATATCATTTTTTATTTAAATATAATTTAGAATATATAAAAATATAAATAAATATATATACACATGTAAATGTTTCTTAAATACATACATGAATGTGTGTGTATTTATATATACAAAATAATTACACACAGAACACACTTATAAGTATATACAAAAAATTACTTTTATTTTGTATGAGATTAATCTAGATTAATCTATGCCCAGCTCTATTATCAACCATGACATTTTTTAGGTGTCTAAAAACAATGAGTTTTTAAATGTTTCTAAATATCCTGCTGATTTTTTTTTTAAAGGATGCTGACTAAAGAATGACAAGAAATCACTGGCCCACAACTCAGCTTAACTCTTTCTCCACCATTGACGAGTTATTTCATCAATTAAGAGAAAACATTTGCATGAAAAAAACATATTCCTAACGAATTTTTATGGTTATCTGTAATACTGCGATTATCCACTAGATGCTGCTCTTACCCAATTTATAAAAAACTGAAGCAAATTTATTTATTAATTTTACACTACATGTATGTTTTTATAATCATTCTGAATCTGACCTTTAACAAAATTCCTTCACAAAAATGCAATTATTTAAAAACAAATATTTTTGAAGAAAAATACCCTTATTTAAGAGTTTATAAGCAAACAAAAAATATAGATAGGATGAAAAGTATTTTTCCCAGTTTTGTTTATTGTTTGTTTGAAAGCAGAGGGTCTGTTTTTTAATTTCATATATTTGTATGTTTATATATTTTAGAAGAAACATTTCCAGGAAAGCATTTGGTAAAAACCACAAAAAAAATGCTGCTGGAGGGACAACTTTAAAAAAAGGCTGGTGGGGAATTTTTAAAAGGTTTGATTATCGTGATTTATGTATATAAATTATGTGTGAATATATCTACAGTAAACACTCTGACAGTGCGGTTTGACTGACTGCAGCTGCATATTATTACATGTGTTCGACTTCATGCAGAGCTGTACAGACTGAGGTGCTGCAAGAGCAGACTTTCAAATCTCTCTCGTGGTTTGAAGTCATATGCATATCTTTCTGAGTCAAACACGTTTCTTGCTACATTCGTGTGTCACATCTCAAACAAGCTGAGTGGTTATCGTTAAGTGTCATGAGAGTTTAAACATTGCCATCCAGACATGATCAAAGTCCTACTAGTTCATTTTTGTCTTTTAAAAATACAATTACGAGAGGGATGGCAAGTGGGGTGGCTGGGATTTTGCCTATGGTCACCACCTCCTAGCTCTGCAACTGTTGAGAATTCATGTGAAATCAGAACTGAGATATTACAATGCAGAAGCAAATGTCTCATGTAATCTCTTTGCATAAATAAGTACTTATAACCAATATTTAATTCTGGATGTTTTAATTGGTTTTAATATGCAGATGCAGTTTATTATTAAACTGATAAACATGAATTTGAAATGCAAATCAGATTTCAACAAGTGCAGGAGTTGAGGTTATAAGTCACAGGGAGTGAGAAAGGTGATGAGAGATCTGTGGTTTGGCAGGCAGTGCAGGTGGGCTCACAGGACGGGGAAGTAACATCTGGAGGGTGTCAGAATTATAAAACGGAGCCAGGCTGAGGGAAAAGGGACACTTCACAGTTGGCCCTGAAACACTGAATAAACACCACTGCCGAATTAACTCAGATCCCTTCCATCAGGCCACCTGGGTTGTTAATCATTCACACCAGAACCATTAAGATTAGTTCAGATTCTCATTTGCAGCTGACATATTTGTGGATGAAATGAGGTTTCGACTGTGCATGTATTTGCGTTTCAATATAATGGATTATGGAATGCTTTTAAAAATAAAGAAGGTTCTGTACAGTAATTTGGTTACCATTCAGTAAAAGGTTCCTACAATATCCATTTCTTTCTTTTTGTGAAACAAAAAGGTAAAGGTGTGAATCTTGCTTTAATGTGTAGTATTTCTACAGGGCATTATTTAGCACCTTCATTTTTTTCTTCGGGGCTTCGCATTACCTTTGCAATCGCAAGGTGTGATGCTCAAATAACACAAAAGATACAAAGTTGAAATTATGAGAATTTACACTCCGTGTGCATAATGCATTGAAAAGACATTTGTGAACATGTATGCATGCAAAGAAGACTACACAAACCTAATTTGAGAGTTAAACAAAGCAAGATGAAGAGATAAAGGAAGATGTAAAGGAAAGATGAACAGCAGAGCAGATGGAAAGAATATGATGAGCCAAGATCTTAATAAAGTGCCAAAAAGATTGAATGCAAAAGCAAAAATAAATGATGCAAATATTAAAGCCTTACACCTATGCCACAAGTATGCTTTTTCTACAAGGATTAAGCTGTTCCTTGATCGTGACATTTTGAAATAACACAAAGTGTAATTTAGTCCATGATTAGATTTAAATTGTATCTGAGAGGGCTTTTGACTGAATAACAAAAGGAATTTTGACAGCAGACCTCCGACTGGTATGATTTTCCAACACATGTTACAAGATAATAACGCATAAAAGCAATTCAAACAATTAAGGGTCAAAGCAATTAATAATATAAGAGAAGCTGAATGCAGGGGAGAGAAAAGCTTATGATCATTAAATAAGATTAAGTAGTCTTATTGTGGCATGTAAAAGCCAAGACCAAAAGCCGTACAGTTTCCTACAGGGACCTCCTATTGAAATACTATGCAAAGCAATATGGAACTCGATCCTTTTGCCTTTAATGTTTTGCCTTTTCACACTCAATTAGACGTTGAGCGGTAGACAAGATGTCCGTTTCCAATCAATGGTGGAAAGAAGAGAATGAGAAATGAATCTTTGTTTAGCGAAGCGCTAATAGCATGAATTAGAAGATAATTATAGCTTTATCTATTCAACATAATGTGGCAAAACATTTCGCTGAAAATGCTCAATGAATTAATTGCACACAAAATATTCATAAACTCCTGGCATCCTTACAGCACAGACGGTTGCAAATGAATACACCTATACATCTAAACCTGATTCATTTAAGCCCCTGGAGGGATAAATAAATGGGTTTCCAGCGTGACAGAATTATTCCAAGTGTGCTTTTTCCTTTAAACAAATAATAAATCCTTTTACAAACATGGCAGGAATGCATTAAACATATGTGAGGATAAATAAATTTATCAAAGGATTAGTCAATTTTCTTAAAAAAAAAAAAAAAATCCAGATAATTTAGTCACCACTATGTCATCCAAAATGTTGATGTCTTTCGTTGTTCATTCGAAAAGAAATTATGTTTTTTGAGGAAAACATTCCAGGATTTTTCTAATTTTAATGGACTTTAATGGACCCCAACACTTAACAGTTTTAATTCAGTTTAAAATTGCAGTTTCAAAGGACTCTAAATGATCCCAAGAAGGCATAAGGGTCTAGAGAATCTAGAGAAACGATTGTCATTTTTGGCAAGAAAAATTAAAATATGCACGTTTAAACCGCAACTTCTCATCGAGCACCAGCGGGACTTACGTAATTGCATAATGACGTGGAAAGGTCACGTGTTATATCGTCGCTGCCCGATGAAACTCATGTATGTCCAAAACGGTTACTTTTCAGGAAGTGCAAAAAACACTGTTTTTCAAAAGCAGTTGAAAGTAGCGTTGTCATACTTGGTACGGCATCTTTACATGTAACCATATTCTTGGCAGTGTAATGATATAATCCACATTTGACCAAAATTGAGTTTAAATGGACATACGTGCATATCTTACAGTAACGGTGGTCAATACGCGTTCTTCCGGTCATTAATTAGAATGGTCAAGTCACGTTTCATATCTTATTCACCGCCAGCGTTTTTTAAAAAAAGTTGCCAGCGCCAGCGTTTTTCATGATTTTCTTCAAAGTTTAATGCCTTCCAGAAAATGTTCTTCTTTAAATATATAAACATAAAATAATACCAAATGAAAGAACAGATCCTCTGCTTTCAAACAAAAAAAAAATTTCATCCTACCTTCAGTGGTTCTTTTGTAATCAGCTTTTGAATATGGGTAGGTTTCTGCAAAAACACCACATTTTGAGCAAAAAGCAGAGATAATTCCATTTTTGTGACGGACTTTTCATAGAGATCCCATTCAGAGCAATCTTTAAAACAGACACGGACATGCAGCCGCTTGCCATAGGGCAATACTTCCGGGTTTAAAAAGTTGCGGAAGGGCGCCACCTGGTGGATAATAGCGGTATTGCGGAAAGGCGGAAAACCTCGTCATTGGCGGGGAAGCGTTTTCTCTTAATTGACGAGATATCTCGTCAATGGCGGTGAAAGAGATATTGATAGATGAAAACGCTTAGTTTATTAAATAGCCTACGTCTTAGTTTATTAAATACGCTTAGTTTATTTAATATTAATTATAAATTTATTAAGTGTATCTTGCAAACTATGAAGGTACAATGAATCAATACACTGACATGGTAATGCTAGACAGATACTTTGTTTGCACAGTCCTACTGTAATTTTGTCACTCCTAGACGTACGTCTGGCGTCAGGGGGAAATGTTTACCTCGATGAAGGAAAGTCATTGTCTCACCAGGCTTTGTTTATTCGGATATCCAGTGCTGAGCTTCAATGAAACTTCACGAGACCGGCGAGATGCTTCCACAGGGCGGGAGATACGCGGCGTGATTGACAGCTTTGACACCAAATGAATTTACGTGACAATCAGATGACATGATTTCACAACTTTTCATTGGCCATTTAGATATGTGAAGCATACTGTATTCGGAAATGAACCCGGACATTCAATCCGTCGAAAAATCTCAAAATCGGCAAAATGGACATACGTGGTTTTCATCGGACAGCGACGATATATGAAACGCACATTTGCGGACCATTTTAAACAATAAACTGACACAATGACATTAAGTAGTATCATTCCACATACAACACCGTCGGAACGGTCCTCTTTCTCCATACTTGTAAACACTGGGGCGTAGTTTCGCATACATCATCCGTGACCACTTGACGTGATGATGTATTACGTGAGGTCGCACCGGCGCTTCACACGACCGGAGAAAGACGAGAAGTTGTGGTTTAAAAGTGCATATTTTTTTATTTTTCTTGCCAAAAATGACAATCGTTTCGCTAGATAAGACCCTTAAGCCTTGTTTGAGAACATTTAGAATCTTTTGAAACTGCAATTTTACACTTCATTAAAAACTGTTAAGTGTTGGGGTCCATTAAGTCCATTAAAATGAGAAAAATCATGGAACGTTTTCCTTAAAAAACATAATTTCTTCTCGACTGAACAAAGAAAAACATCAACATTTTAGATGACATGGTGGTGAGTTAATTATCTGGACTTATCCTTTAAGTAAAAGACCATATTAAACCTTGTAAAGAGTTGTTAACGCATCTTAAAGGAGTAGTCCACTTTAAAGATGGGGTCCATTGACTTTTCATAGTAGAAAAAAAATACTATGGTAAGTCAATGGGCCCCATCTTTAAAGTGGACTACTCCTTTAAGGCAATCCGATTTGAGCGCATTTAAATGTTTACCTTATGCCTGCAACCAATGATTTAGCAAGTTTTTATTCGAATGGCTTATTTCTCCTTGGAGCAAATAGGGTTAAGTGCATTGCTCATAAGTATGATGATAGAAGCAAGGCTACCAGCCGAGATGTTTAACCGCTTTTCCAATTAAATATATAAAGGTGAAGACCTTTCATTGAAGACCTTTCATTCCCTCATCACACAATAGACATCATATACCCACTCTGGCTCTTTTCCTGTATGACAGAATATGAAAAGCTTGTGGAGCTGCTCTCCACAGCAGTGTAGGAGCACGCTGGAGAGCATCCATTCAAAGCACTCCAACAGAGAGGAATGAGAAGAGTTATCATCCAGAATTACTTAATTAAACCCCATGAACGCAGCACGCCAACTGTGTGATGCGGATCAAATACTGGCCGGTTATCAAAAACGACATTGTGATGTGCCTAAAGTAGATGCATACAGTAAGATGCGTTTTCATTGCAGCCTGGTGCGAAAAACATCTTACACTTTTACAAGATAGATGTTAATATGCAGGTCTACATGCTTAGAACTTTGCAGAATCCCATAAATTGTTGAAATGAAAAAAGTAGAACTTGACGCTTTTGACAACAACAGCTGATCCTGGTTCTATTCATAAAGTACTGTATAAACTCAATTGCACTTGAAATTATTAACCTGTCGAGCGCCTCAGAGTCATACATCGCAGTTATTCCGGCAGGGAGTTCAATGGCTTCCGCACTTTCGAATAAAAGCTCATTGGCTGTCATTTCTGATTCGTCCTTGTCATCCACTGCGAACAAAAAAGGCAATTATAGTGTCATTGTCTGTCTTTGAGACAATTGGGTTCCCGCCTTGCCTTCTTTTCACTAAAGTTGGGATGTAATTACTAGAGTGGCATTGTAGTGTATCTTGACATGTCGGAAGACATCCCCACAAAGGAAAATTAATGTGTTTTCCTCATATTTTCTTCCTCTTACTTTCCTTTAAATCACTTTGTTCTGTGGGACAAGTACTTTGAAAACATCATAAAAGAGCTACCCTGTTGATCGGCTCGTAAAGACTACAGCCCAACTGAGAATCTAATGCACACAAACACATGCCGTAATGGAGGGCCCATTAGACAGAGCCATCAGAGCGACCCACTGCTGAGATTCTCCATTTTGCCATAATTCATTGTAATGATTATTTCTCAAACTTCACAGTGCTCACACTTATACAGTATCAAAAGCAGTGCTATTCAGTCATAATGACGTGCATACAGTACAGAAAACGCTGGAGAGAGGGGGACTATATGTGAAATTGTTCAGATGTAGTGAGTTAAACGTATGAAATGAGGTTTTGTTTTCCAGGCCAGATGGGTTATAAGCAATGAACTGCTGGCAAGTTTAGGTTTTGCGATAAATGTGTAGTGGGGATTCCTCTCTAGTAATTGCTGGTGACTTTGGTAGACATTGCCATCCCTGCTGATTCTGGATGTAATAGCGCTTACCATTCGACCCTTTCTGAAAACGTAAAGAAATGGTAACAGTAAGGTTTGCACTTGAGCATGGTTCGGCAAAGCACAATAACAAACCATTCTCGGTCCAGAATTGTGCTAATATTGTTAATATTGTAGTATAGTGATGTCGCTGCTCAGGATTGGTCACTTGTCTGTTGCCTGGCTAAATCTCTCTCAGTAGCTGGTAGGGTGCATTATTTGAGCAAAGTAAACACTGATCAGGTAGAAAATAGCCTTAAAAGCCAAAAATGATGTGCATGCTATTTATATTGAATACTATTTATACTCTGCTATTACCAAGGCAACGGACACGTTTGCATTATACTCCAAAGGACGCTATTATCAGCTCCACATTTAAATCGTTTTCAACTATAACAACAATGGTTTACAAAAGTTTGTCGCTTTACACTTCAGAGTCACTTAAAGATTAATAAACAATGGCGGCCGGTGACTTCTCTTCCGAGGGGCGCAAATTCAAAATATGTGTTCATGTGAATCATAGCATCATGCGTGTTGTTAAAATACGTGCCTGCTGCATGTGCGTCAAAAGCAGTGGCGGCCGGTGACTTCTTTTTCGAGGGCGCTTGATATGAAGTTTGTCACAACATGTATGTAGCCCGTTATGTGTGTGGTTCCTTATTTCAAAATATGTGTTCTGAACTTCGAGTGATCCTATGTGCATCACGTGTCTTGTCAAAATAAATGTCTGCTGCAGATGCGTCTAAAGGTTTTATGATAATAGAGACATTGCTCTTGCCAGATACTCTCAGAGTAGGGGTGACCCCGAATAGTCGAAGATTCGATGCATTGATAGGAGAAGCCTGATTCGACTACCAATCTCACAGTCGAATCGTCGCAGATGTGTTATGAAATGAGGATCATTCAATTTTGGCCGTATATGTGCACACATTATCTGATTTCACATATAACAGCTTTCTCATAATATATTAATATACTGCATATTATGATAATGCTGCAAATAATATGTGAAGTAGCAGCTTTCAATAAATATTTTTAAAATGCGTTAATAAATCCAACAACCCCTGTGACCGGGCTACACGTCCATAAGAGGTTTTATGTTAATAAACCATTGCCTCTTTGTTTCTACATTTAAAAGACAAAGCTGGCAAATGATATTATGCCTTTCGTTCTTTTAATAATTTCTATATTTTATTTTATTTATAAATCACTTTGGGTTATCTGATTTAACTATTTGGCTTGTGTTTTGTTTCCGTGCACTTGAGGCATTTTGCATATTTGTTCTGCACTTTGTTACTTCTGACCTTATTTTATTTAAAAAAATGTATTTATTATAAACGTAAATTCTGATCTAATTTAAGTATGTACATTTTGGATAGCTTTTCGTTGTATCGATGTTGCGCTATTGCGTGCTGGCCATGCTTGCGCATGTAATTTAGCCGAACAGGCTAGGTGCTCTGCGTCTCATATTTAGGAGTTCGTCAGACTAAACATTAAAAAACGGATGTTTTTCGACGAGTATACGTTTTTAAAATGTATTTAAAACATAGTGGTTATCTTGTCAAAACAGGTAAGCCGTTTTTTTTTTATTTCGGTGATGAAACGGAAGTATCTGCACCGAACCTATTTCTGCCTGACACGAATGTCTTTCTTGTGATTTAATATTATGGTGGGTCGGTGTTCACTTTCAAATGATAGCAAAGAGATTCCTGAAATAAATAATATCATCCGGTCTTTCTGTATCTAAAGTTAATACAGAGATGATCAAAGTCAAAGCAAGCAAGGTATTTCTGTGCTAAATAGGGCTGGGTTTCGATTCAAATTTCAAGAATCGATTCGATTCCGATTCTCAAGATCTTGGATCGATTATCATTGTTCGATTCGATTCAATTCGATCCGATCCGATCTGATCCGATCTTCGAGATTTAGATAAGTGTTTTTGAAAAAAGCCCGAAATGGTGCCAGATAGGGGTGCATGGCATGACCAAAAATCTATTCCATGAGTCATTTTATCAGTATATTTCATGGTATACATGTTTTTCAGTTTTTTGGATTATAAAAATGTGCAGTTATTTGCCACTCACTATAGCTTTTAACTGCTCACCACAGTTTTAAAATATGGACAATTTAAAGTTAATAATGTTAAAGTGAAAATGCCCAGATGATAACAACAGATTAAGTCTTGATAGACAGAATCTTGTTTTTAATTGAGTTATTAATTTTAAAGACTATTGAAGCTATAGTATGCATTGTATTTTGTATTTATGCATACATTACATTAAAAATAGGCAGTATGTAAAATGAACAGGTATAAATTTATGCACAAACCTACAGACAGGATAAATACCTGTAGCCTATATGAGAGACGGACCTCTTTATAGATATTATGACGGGTGCTATGATGTGATGAAGTCTGTTTTGACGCTCTTTACTTTCTATTACACGTTAACATTTTCGTCTCTTTCTCGTCTTTCTGAACAAAGATGTTTGTACTATAAGCAAATTAGGCGTCAAACTACAGCGCACGTGTCACTGATATAAACGCGAGTTTTGTAATTAGCTTGCTTAAAGTTCAGAAACCTTTACAGCTATTAGCATTATTATGTGTAAGAAGAACTCTTTATTTGGCGACCCGTTGCGCGCGCCTCAAGAAACCTCTGCCCGTCAGAGACCGGCTGCATGAGCACAGAGGGAGGGAGGGAGAGAGAGAGAGTTTCACTGGAGACCCGCGGTGGATTCACTGCATGGCGCTTATTATAAAAATTACACAAATAACTCGTTCATTTGTTATGAGTGGATTATTTTACATGTAGATCGCAGCTTTGAGCGTTTCTAGAGTTTTCAAAACAACCGCTTGCTTAACGTTCCTGACGGCTATGTTCGTTTTTTTAATGTCCTTCCACCTCGCGCGCATGCGTAAATTCAATGACGCAGCAAGTTTAAGTTATTAATTATTAAATCGATTCTTTGAGTTACGGATCGATCTTTAGAGATTAACATGAAAATCGATTCAGAATCGGTGAATCGATTTTTTCAACACAGCCCTAGTGCTAAATAATAACGCGTAGTGTCTATAAAATCATTAATTTCAGTGTTTTTCTTGTTATAAATTAACATTTAATGAATTGTATATAAATATTAGTTTTTATCATTTACAGTCACAATCACAAATTATTTGTCATTTCTCATTTGTCGGTTTTTTTGGTCATGACTGCTTTGACGCGCTATCTCTAAATTAAATAAAAACACTGAATTGTAGCCGGAGTTTCCAAGGCAGGATCACCTTTGTTATTTTTTTAGGTTTAGTTATCAAAATGTATTTTTGTGTGATGTTCTGTAGATCGTGGCTTTAAAATGTTATGAGGAATAATGTTATAAATAACATGCAATAAATGTTGCCTTACATTTGACCTTAAAAAAAAAAAAAATATATATATATATATATATATAAATGCATCCTCAGTTTTGTCTTCGTTTATTACTTGAAAGACAGTTTTGGTCACTTTATCAGAAAGTTGTTTATGTGTGCTGCTTGTGAAAGAAAATAAAAGTTACCAATTTGTACCTGGTCTGGCCCCCTCCCAACCCATGCACACAAACATAGATGATTCGACTATCGGTCGACTATGGAAAGATTCGACAATTCTGATTCGAATATGTAAATCCTTAGTCGAGGACACCCCTATCTCAGAGTTTACTGTTAAGGGAGTTTCTTGGGTGTATTTTGTGAACACGCGTGCAGCACTGCAGCAGGCACTTATTTTGACGAAACACGTGATGCACATGGTTCACATGACACAACAAACATATTTTGGAAATGCAAGCAACACACACTTATTTTGAATTTGCGCCCCTCGGATGAGCAGTCACGAGCCGCCACTGGTCAAAGGGATTTAGGATAAAAGAGAAGTTCACGAAATACTTGCAAAGACACTAAGGCTGATTTTACAAAAAATCGAATTTAGTGCTCATATCTGACACAGATCGGAAATTGCTGCACGTGTATAAACACAAAAAAAGGTACAGAGATCAATTTTTTTCCTATCCGTTCTGAGCCATTTTCAAATGTGGATTTTATCGGATACATATCTGATATCCAGACATCCGAAGTGCATGTAAACACACACATCCGATTCAGCTTGATTTTGTTGTCAGTGTTTCATGACGTATTGCTCTGACCGTCATCATTTCGCACCCGAAATAAGTAGGAGTTACATGCGGCTGCACCTGGCCAGCATAATATAAAGAGCATTAAAGCCAAGTATTAGGAAGTTAAGGATCACAACAACCACAGTATTCAGGACAGAACGACTTTGCCCATTTTATGAGCAACTGGAGCGTATTTTGGGCGATAAACCTAGGAAGACGTGATGACAGAGAAAGACATGTGGGTGATGATGATGCTGAAGGTAATCATTAACAATTGCCTTTGCTTTAAATAAGTGATGATTAACATTAGATAGCTAACACTATACCCAGTTAAGCTAGCATTCTGTCTGGGTGTGAGTTTAATGTAAACACGGAGATCCGATATGAGGCGTGTCTACAAGATATGTAAACAGGCAGGACAAAAAAAGACTTGAAGGGTAAATGCAGCCTTACTTAACAGAAAACTCTGATTCCACATGAGATTAAGTATCTGGCAAACGCGAGTGTTTCTTTTATCATAAACCCCTTTGAAGCGTCTGCATCAGGTTCGTATTTTGACATCACGCATGATGCACATAAGTTTACATGACATGCTGAAAACGTACTTGAAATGATGAGCCACACACAAGACGTACCCTCGAAAAAGAAGGTAATAAACCTAACTCATCATCTGTCTAAACAAAATTACTTAATGCTTTCACAATTCTGATTATTGCTGTATAGAAGGATGCATATGTGCACAGGCATAAAGTAACATCGCCAACTACTGGCCTGGCATGCAAATTACAGTGTTTTTAGTCATTTTTGCTGATCTGTGTGAACAGGGGTTGTTTTGTCAGTTTTGTCGTGTGTACGTAAAATATTTCTGTTTAGCACAAACATCCTTATTTACCAGTGACTAATTCTGTACAGTATGTGCTGGGTTTTAACATTGTGACTCCAAGTGCTCTTGACTATAAAATGACACTAGAGATTCTAATCTGAGTTTTTATATTCATGTCTCAACTTTTCTATTAATGGGTTTTTTATTTGTTTAACAGAGAGACTCCCTGCTTCCATCCCTCTGTGAGGTTACTGACTATTTTATGTTCAAAATCATCCGGAATTAGAATACTCTTCTCATTTTAAGCCTCTATCCTTTCAATTTTTCAAGCTTTCCTCTCAGAGTTAATGTACAAAGCTTACTGAATAATTCACAATGAAGTCTTTATCAAAGGGATAACAACATTGATGAAGACACACTTTGCAAAATTGAAGTGATTTAAATAATACAACAGAATTTATGAAACACCAGAACTCATATGCAAACATGATCATTTTCATGTAAAAAAAAAAGAAAATGAATAAAGATAAACAAATAAGGAGTCTATCCTACAGTACCCATACAGTAGAGCCATAAAATGTGGCCAACCACTAATAACAGTTAACAGATATATGCTTCCTAATGTACCACACTCTATATATTTATACATGTACAAGAAAGACAGTTGCATATTATTCTTATTATTCTTTTTTTTATAACCTGGCAACCCTGTTCAGGGGTTTACTGTGTGGTGCATGTAAGACAATAAGTACAGGAGAGTCAGACACTTCCTCTATCTTTCTGAGCGTGGCGTCTCTGTTTTCAGGATGAGCTACATTAGTCACCACTGAACAGGAACTGAATGTCAGACTGATTTGATGTGTGGCAGCCTGCATTAACTTCAGCAGAAGTTATCCGTCGCCAGGTGGGTTTAAGTTTAGTGTGCTCAACTTTGAAAGCCACAGTTTAGTGTTTTTTACAAATTTCTTAAAAAGTTAGTAGCTTTACAAAACATAAAGTTCTGCTATTGACTGTAAGACGACCTATCCACTCAACATGTCCAACATTTATTGAACATTAAAGAGTAACTAAACCCTAATCCAACTTTTTTTAGTTACTGATCTGTAAGAATGATGGTTTATTAGTGCTGTTCATTGATTTTAGTAAGTTTTTTAACATTTGGATATAAAGTGTTTCAAAACTACAATATATGGTGTAAAAACGTCTGAGTGCTGCCCTCTTCAGGTTGAACGGTGGCTACTGCAGTTGAATTTTCCTATTGGATGTTGGGTCCAAAAAATGACTCGTGACGTAAGCAGGTTCAAGATCACCCTGCCCTTGTTACGATCTCACCACACACTTGGTACGAGCTTAGTTCGTCCCCTCTATCTCTATTGGGATCTGCCCACTTTTCTTGCATTTTTCAAATATTGCCAGTGGGTGGAGTCAGGCTCTGACCAGGGGTTTAGTTACGCTTTAATTAAACATGTCCAACAAATATCAAAGGCACAAACAAAGACACACACACATAAAAAACACACAAAATATGGTGAATTGCATATTTTTTGTATTTTAAATGTGTAGTAAAACAAACAGTAAGTGTGACAACTTCAGAGTGCAGAGAAAAAGCTCAGCAAAAAACGAACTTCCAAATCTAATACTGCCCACTGGCAGGGATGAAAGTTTGCTCTGAACCTGCCCAATTCCAACCTGTGTATGTCTGTGTCTGTGTGGTTGTGTGTGTGTGTTTATTGATTTATCTCTATCAACCTTAGCATTTCCTTCACCTCCAGTACTGCTACCAAAGCAACAACATCAAAGAGCCTAGAAAATTCAGGTAGTTCAACTTCAACATGCACGTGGATCAGATCCACCCATAAACTTGCACACACACACATGCCAAGAAAATGTTTTCTTACCTGTACAAGAATATCCATCCAGGTGAATTGCAAGTAAGTAAAAAGGAGAAAAAATGAATATAAATTAGTTGTCATAATAATAAACATACAGTCTATATCTACTCAATGTTTAGTAAGGGTTAATGTTCAGGTAGAGGCAGTCGATTGTTATGGCAGAAATAAGTCCCGACTGTATGATCCCGGCCAGATTTAATAAAGCTTATTAAATAGCTTATGAGTAAGGTAAGGAACATTAAATATTGAAGTATTTTATTTGCTCATTGTTAACGAATGCAGACCTTCTGCAAGGAAAACTTATTTATTAAGAGACGTTCATATGTCACAAACACTATTTGGTATTTGTCATATATGTTATTAAAAGACATTTATATTTAATTTTGTGTAATACTAAACTGTACCTGTCAAAATTATTTGCAGGTTACCGTGTGTTATTAGTTTTGAGCGGTTGTTATCTGGGGATAACTAACCTGCAAATGTCACTACAAGCCAATCAGAATTAAGCACTCCAACAAGCCATGTAATAACTAAAGTTTAAAGAGCACATATTTCATTGCTAAAAAACAACATTATTTTGTGTATTTGGTATAAGTGTGGTTTATGGTTAAAAATAGAGGTCGACCGATATGGCTTTTTCTCTGGCCGATGCCGATATTTAGAAATCAGGGCAGGCGATGGCCGATGTGTTTGGCCGATTTTCTTTATGTACATAATAATCAAAATGTTCTCATCATTAGCAGATATTTTAAATGTAAAAATGTCACTATTTAAGTCAAAGTATAAAAAAAATATGACTGGTCTTTTTGAAGAGTTTTACAACGTCCTCTGCACCATCAGACACAGATATTACCTGACACTCTGCTGTCATCATCTTTGATCAGTTTTTTACCATGGCTTTTTTTTTCATTCTTTGTAGGATAAAATCCTTATTTGGTAGACCTGATAAATTATTTATTTATCATAAAGTTAACATAGTAAATGTCTATGTTTTTTAGTTGAGACTGTTATTTAGGGCAAATCTTTCTAAACACATTTACATTCTTATTTCTGAGGCGCTATAAGTGACTGATTGTGCTGACAGTGACGTCTTGTGAGTTTAGTGTTGGGACAGATCTGTTGTTTCAACCGTTCATTCAAACGAATCCGTTCAAAGGAGTCAGTTCGCGAATCGGACGCGTTGTATGCTAATCCAGGCTGAGCAACGCAAAACTGTAAACAAAGTGTTACTGTAACAACACGTAAAACATTTCCTCGGTGGATATGATTTGGTCTTCCGACCTTTCGCCATCGAGTCAGTTTTGTTTTGAGTAATAAAAGCAGGGAGACAGTTTAAAGACAGAAAGCGTGCGCTCTCTGTCACGCAAACAAAGATCATCATCACTCGTTAATCACATGAAATAAGCCTAATCTTTGCACGGACAGTGCACTGCGAGACATAAGCCCGTCGCACTGTTGAACTGGCTGCTTAATTCGCGCAATCCCGCCATCGTTTACTAAAGATGTTTGTGAACAAGGCACGGCTGCACACACACGGGAGCGATCTGCTTGCAGCAAGAGGCAGCGTCACGAGTTCTACAACAACGCTTAGGTGCCCGCAGATGCGCCTGCCTATTAATAGGCCTAATTTTGCAGCAAAATCGGCCAAAGCTGATTTTTTAAATATGCCAAAAATCGACCCGGCCGATAAATCGGTCGACGTCTAGTTAAAAACACATTATTTTCCACATATCGTACATTTTTGTAACTCCAGATTTCACTCTCTTCCTGAAACGCATGGATGTGAAAAGCACTGTGTCCTTGATTGGCCAGCAAATCTGTATAAATCATTGTGATTGGCCTGAATACCTTTGACGTCAGCCGGAAACGTGACACTCCTTACCATGTTTGAAAGATTGCAATGCTTGCATCACAATGCAATGCTAACAGGAGTAAACTTACAGACTGTGAGTCCAAGCGGGAGGAATTATAATGTCGGTCTTGTCTACATCACCAATCCCAGAAAGTAAACTGTTCTCCAAAAAAAAAAAGATTTATGTTGGAGATGACACCTTGCATCATTGTTTACTTTGGGGTTTGTACCTTTTGCATATCGCTACCATGTACTAATACATACACATTTACACACCAAAGGAAATGTACAGTACAATCGTGAATCGGATCATTGGTGCTCTTTAAGCATAGTACGAAATATCTTAACTCATAAGCCCAATACACCATAGATAACTCGCACCAATAGCTCAGGCCATTTTGCATTACCCAAAAGCAGTCATTACATTCAAATGTATCCACTGCAAATTTACTTACTCATTTTTTTTATTAGAACTACTGCTACACACATCACTACAACCATTCGTTTTCAAATTCCATGCAGTTTTATTAGAGACTGCAAGCTTCCTTTTTATCCTCTCACAACTTTCTGTATATGTATTTCTCTCTCTCTCTCTCTCTCTCTCTCTCTCTCTCTCTCTCTCTCTCTCTCTCTCTCTCTCTCTCTCTCTCTCTCTCTCTCTCTCTCTCTTGACCACTGGCTGCTCAGTGAAGCCAGGAACGGTTTGCTATTACCTGAGTTGACAACCACACTGTATGTTAATTAGCAAATGCCACGAGAACAACGTGTATAAAATGGCCTCTCTGAATTTGTTGACACCTATAAACAAACACTTCAGATTTAATTACAGTTTCACATATGACCATATGCTGCTTGTTCATGGCCAATTAATGAATCGGTAGATGTGGAAAATGGGAAGACTCTTTGGAACTGACAAACGCTTCACTGTCCAACCGCGTCTTACCTGTACATGCTACCCACATCAGTCAGCGTGAATGCGACGAATGTTTTGACAAGGATGGTTTATAGAAAAAGCATAAAAATATGTTCATTATGAGAAAATATATAGCTACAGCAGCAGGTGGGAGAAATAAAGTAGGTTTTCACACTTTTCCTATAGTTGTAGGTGGTTGCTTGCAAAAGAACACAGATATCATATTCATATTTTTATATTTTTAGTCCATTATAAACACTCTAAAGTACATATAGTATATGAAGGTTGACACGATTTGATGGACTGAAAAGTTCAGCATGAGTGCACTGAAGTTTGTGTCAATGTTGAGAAGTAAAACCCACCCAACGCTTAAAGATATATTAAACTAAAATACAAAGGTCAAATCAAAGTCTGCAGCATGCGAATGTGACACATGGTCTGGTTGCTATTAGAGGAACGTGTGTCAGGATGTATGCACTCAGCAGGTGGCTCTGGTGAAGTAGCGTGTGACAGAAATGCGGGAACAGAAGTATGCACTCAGCAGGTCTCTATAAGGGCATACATTAGCATGGAAACAGCAGTATATACTCTGCAGATGGCTATGAGGGATAGGAAAGTGAATACTTGATCTTTTTTTAGTGGTATGCTTACCACGGTCTCCATCTGGTTGCTGCTTCTGAATTACCCCATTGCTGTTTAGGCCCTACGGCCCTCACATACGTACCAAAGAAGCATGGATGTGCTTACGTGCATTTGCATGCTCATGTCGGCGGAATAAGGATACAAATCCAGTAAACAGTTCTGTTTAGCCTGCTGAGCTTCTCTTCATTGTCTATTCATAGATCTAATTAAGACTTTTCTCCCTTTCCTTTATGTAAGCGGTGTTTGCTTGAGTGCAAATTAGGCCTTGCTAAATTAATATCATAAGTGCTCAAGCAGCTATGATCTAGCGGCCTATTAGAGCGACTTAATTAGATGTGCGTGAATGTTTTTCTTATAGACTTTTCACTTTAAATGCCTGGTTTTCCGTTTTGCTTATTCATCCCATTGACAAATAGCACAATCCACCCCTCTCCTAATTCACTACAGTATGTTCAATTTGGCAGCATCCTATCTCTGTTTCTATGGCAAGTTGATTAGTCAGCGGTAACACAACCTGAGGTATGAAAAAGCCACAATGGGTAGAATGTCAGACAGGGTTTGAAAAGTTTACATTCAGTGCCTATGTTGTCAAGTACACTTTCAGAAGAAATGGTCAAAAATGGTCTCTAACTGTCACTTGGGCGGTACCCTTTGAAAAGGTCCAAAAATGTGCCATTTAGGTACAGATTACAGATATGTACTCATTTGGTACCATATGAACCATTGATTTACTAATATGCACTTTTGGTACTAATATGAACCTTAAAGGTAATAACATGAACGTTTTTGGTACCAATGTGTACCTCTGAGGTACCAATATGCACTTTTTGGTACCAATATGAACCTTTAAGGGACTAATGCACTTTTGGTACTAATATGAACCTTTGAGGTAATAATATGCTTTTTTGGTACCAATGTGAACCTTTAAGGGACTAATGTGCACTTTTGGTACTAATATGAACCTTTGAGGTACTAATATGTAGCTCTGAGGAACTAATGTGCACCTTTTGGTACCAATACAAACTTTGAGGTACTGATGTGCACTTTTTTGTACCAATGTCTATCTCTGAGGTACTAAAATACACTTTTGGTAATAATATGAACCTTTGAGGTAATAATATGAAATTTTAGGTACCAATATGAACCCCTGAAGTACTAATATGTACCTCTGAGGTAATATGCACTTTTGGTACTAATATGAACCTTTGAGGTAATAATATGAACTTTTAGGTACCAATACCTCTGAGGTACTAATTTGCACTTTTTGGTACCAATGTGTACTAATATGCTCTTTTGGTAATAATATGAACATTTGAGGAAGTAATAATATGAACTTTTAGGTACCAATACCTCTGAGGTACTAATGTGCACTTTTTGGTTCCAATGCAAACCTTTGAGGTACTGATGTGCACTTTTTGTACCAATGTCTATCTCTGAGGTACTAATATACACTTTTGGTAATAATATGAACCTTTGAGGTAATAATATGAACTTTTAGGTACCAATATGAACCTCTGAGGTACTAATATGTACCTCTGAGGTACTAATATGGACTTTTGGTACTAATATGAACCTTTGAGGAAGTAATAATATGAACTTTTAGGTACCAATGTGAACCTCTGAGGTACTAATGTGCACTTTTTGGTTCCAATACAAACCTTTGAGGTACTAATATGCACTTTTTGGTACCAATGTGAACCTCTAAGGTACTAATATGCACTTTTTGGTACCAATATGTACATCTGATGTATTAATATAAACTCGTAAGGTTGAGATGTGTACTTTGTGAAAGGGTACCACCCAAGTGACAGCTGGGGACCATTTTTTGACCTTTTGTTTTTGACGGTGTACTGTTTGTGAAGACATTGCAAACAGAAAAGCTAAGAAACACTCAAAAAGAACCAAAGAACACTTTTTGGGTGACTTTAAAGTAATCCAATAATAATTATAAATAAAAATTAAGAGAATTTAAATGTTGAAGTTAATAACAACCCAGCATATTTTAGCGTGACTGGCACCTATCACAGGATTTTTGGCCAAAGGTAGGGTACAGTCTGGCTAGTACATTGCACAATATATAATTTAAGCCTAAATATTGAATAACCAATTTTTAAACAAATAAAAAGGAAATCGTTAATTAGAAAAGACGGCGCTCTTGTTGTCCAACAACATTAATGAGATCCTTAATTGAATTTATTATCTTTTTGTGACGGTGCTCTGAGAGCGCTTCTGCTTGCTGTGCTTTATCGTGCTTACAGTCAACACAGTAAAACCCTCTCTGAGAAATTTCTCCTCGTAATTCCACCCATTTAAAGCTCCACCGCATTAGGCAGTGAAGGAAGACAATCGCCGCCGGACTTTAAATTGCCTGTTGTGAGCAATGTTACTGTTATTATGCAAAATCCACAGGTTTGTTTAAACTCCTTCCAGTGTTTTTCTCTCGGCTGTTGCTGATTCTTGCGCTTCTGGATAAAAAACCTCAGCAAACATTTTAATGCTGCACTACATGATGCACACACACACAGAGTATTTATTATAATGTGCAATGAGAATTGCACCATATAGTGCTCAAGTTACAACAATATCTATCAGAACTTTTTTAAGATGGACTTTGTGCGATAGTAAATTATAGTTACTGTGCCTATTTATTCAATCATCTGTTATTTTCCCTTTGCATTGCTGTGCTTAGTGCCCCTTCAACTCTGAGAAATGTATCCGTTTTCCTTCTTTACAGAGTGAAAGATTATAACCCTTCTTTGGTGATGCCAAAGTTATGAATTACTTTAATTTACGACTCACTACGTCATTATTTCGTATATAACACTTTAACAATGGTATCCGTTTCAAAAAGCAAGTCATTTTGTAGAGGAAAATAAATATTAACTATAAAACTATGAAATTACCATCATTTATGCATTTGGTACCCTTTTATCCAGTTGACATACAGTGCCTTCATGCTTTATGTTTTATAACCATGTGCATTCCCTTGATATTATACCCATGATCTTGGGATTGCCAGCTAAACTACACTTTCAGAATCAAAGAAACAAACTGGGATGAATATGTACCATTTAGGTACAGATAAAGCTGTGAGGTTGAAATATGTTTTTTTAAGGTACTAATATGCTCTATTTGGGTACAAATGTGTACTTTTTGAAAGGGTACCAGTCGAACGGGTGCCAGCCAAACTTAGCCCACAACATTTCAGATCTGGAAGTTCGGTCTGCAGTTGCTCCGTTGTGGCACAACTATGCTCGACCCAAAGCTGGTCGTACCAATCAAATTGTCAGGGAGGGCTTTATACGATGATGGGCAGATGATCAACAGTTACGTAATCAACCACGTCATCAAAGAGCTTGTGTTGAATCCGTTTATAACAAAGACGGCTGCCACTGCAGAATTGAGATGTGAAAATTCTGCCATCGATGTGCAAGATGTTTTTGCCGTCACTCCTACGGGATTTGGCAAACATTTAATTTATCAGCTGGCTCTGATGGTCGCTAATGAAATGAAAACCCAGTGGTCATTGTTGTTTCTACTTTGGTGGCACTCATGGAGAATCAAGTGTAAGAAGCAACTGACATGAGCATCACGTGGAAACAACTTGGCATGCACGACAACGTGGATATAACTAGTGGTCGCTGCCAGATCTTTTTGGAAGTCCGTGGATGAAGTTCATCTAACTTTCAAATGGTAAAAGATAGTCTGACTGTATGACTTAGTAAATAATGTCGTGATATGAATTAAATGTTGTAAACATAGTAGGTGTCGATGTACGTTCGCTAACTCAGACTTAGTACAATCATAATGTTAGTCTCATTGTAGTGAAATAACTAGCAGGTCAGGCTGCAAAAGGACAGACGCCATTTCAACATACGTCACACAGTCGGTTGCTCTGATTGGTTATAGGTCTATCCAATTGAGTGCAGAGGCATTTTTTGTCCCGATTCGGTTGAAACGCATCCCAAAATCACAGCCCAATGGAGCGGTATCAGACTAAAATTCTGACTAGAATTTTGAGAATGACAACGTCAGGCTAAGCTTTTGTTTTTTAACTTCTAAGAGTGTACAGGACAGTTATTAAGTTATCATAGTTATACTAAGTCAGTATCATCATTATTATTCTATATGAGTCAATAAACAAATTACACAAAGTAAGAAGGTAAAAAAAGTTGAGAAAGTAAAGTATCAGTGTATTACATTTAAACAAACTCAGCAATCTGTTTTCTCATACTGAGCACACGACAGCACATCTAGGAGGAGAAAATTGTGGGATGGAGCGGAGGAGGAGAGAAAAGTTGAGCAACAAACAGATTAAAGATTTTTTTGGCGGTAACTTTTTTCTAAGCAGGCTGCTTGTTGTTTATATGGTACATGCAACATGATCTCATTGAAATCCATGTTATAGTCACGAAAATTTGATCACTTTATCCATGTCCATGTCACAGAATTCAGCTTTTTCTGTGACGGGAGCACGGATGTCTTTTCCGTGTCACTCCCACGATTTTTGTGTCATTTTATGTATTTTTTTCTCTTAGTTTTTTCCTATTTTCAAATAATTGTTGCTTGGGGTTAAGGTTAGATTTGGGGTTTGGGTTAGGATATACTTTGATGTATTGGTTTCTACATGTTTTTCTTACGCTTTTAAAACTATTCTCGTCTGGAGTTGGGGTTAGAGTTGGGGTTTGGTTTAGAATGTCTAAAAATGTAACAGAAAGTGATTCCCCAACCCCAAGCGACATTGGTAAGAAAATAGAAAAAAAAAAACAATTAGAAAACAATACATAAAATGACACCAGAAATCTGTGGGAGTGACATGAAAAAGACATCCGTGCTCTCGTCACGGGAAAAATTATGAATTCTGTGACATGGACATGCGACTATAACATGGATTTTATGACTTCAGTCGAAACTGGAAGTGACTCCAAGGGATATGGGTTTGTATTGGCATAAGAGCAAGTACGTGTCTATGTGATGACAGAAGTTTTGGGTAAAAAAATCTTAGTATAGAGGAACAAGCAGCCTCAAACTCCAAGACATATTTGTGCACTAGCTGCCCTCTATACGCTCCAATGGAGAAAGGGTGTCTGTTCAGCTTGGCTGACTCAGGCTGCCCAATCACCTCACTCCGTCTCCCAGGGTCTTCTAGGGTCCTTGCCGGGGGCCCGGCTTTGTGTCTGAGATAAATTGCAGCTTTGATTGACTACCGGGAGGAGGCTTTTGCAAAATCTGATTCATCAAACTCCACAAAGGTCCTCCATCATCCCCTATGTTTCTTTTCTTCTTTCAAGTATTTTAATTATCTGTGGTCCAGCAACTCAACTAGTAGAGCATGATACTAACAATTTCAAAGTGTCACACCTTTGATTCCTATGAAAGACATATATTGATTACCTGAAATGCACTGCAAGTTCGCTTTGAAAACCATCTGACAAATGAATAAATTTGATTTATCTGGATCACTTCTCTTGTCTAGAAGTTCTTTATCCTTTCTACCATTATTTACTCCCCCTCATGATGTTCAGAACCTGGATGCTCTGTTTATCCCACATTAGAAATATCATGAATGTTATTTATATACTGATATTAATTTTGATAAGCTGCTAACTTAACCAGATCACTGAAAAAGGAGCACCAGATCAAATATAAAAATCCATAAATGAATCATTTATTAAAGCTGGTTTGTTTCAGTAGAATCTGGTTGATCCAGTTGTCGAGTTCAACTCAATGATCAACGGTTTTCGAGTTGACAGCTCCCTGAAGGGGAACTTTATCAGTGAATAATGACTTGAATTCCAGTCTGTTCTTCACATAAGGCTATTGCATGATTGCAGAAGCCTTGAAATAATATGATGGAAGTCTAGTTTTATAATAATGTTATGTTTATTCAATGCATGACTGTGTTCAGTATAACTGTAGTTATATATAAAAAATCCTATTGTGTCGTATGGAAATATAAACTAACAGCAGGGGTGTGTGTAAATAATGACATAATGTCCACATAAGCCATTTCTGTCCTATTTCTTTCTTAGCTTCTTCCTTTCATTGTTCGTCTCAAGTGCCTCTCCAGTACTCGCATCGCAAACACCCAGGAACAAACAAACCAATTAACTCTCCCCATATTGCAGTGAATAAGCACTGATGATGAAGACTTTCCTTTGTTTGCCAAAGGCCAGTGTGAATCACAGCTAGTCAGAAATGCCGATACTGCAAACCCTCTAATGACTTTCGTTTGGAAAAGGATTACAGGGCACCTGCTAGAAACGCCCACAAAAACCCTCCGGAGGAAGTCCTGCTGTTAAGCCGAATCATCACTTACATGGCAAGCTGTGTTTCCTAAGATTATTTAATACATGAGGAAGTAAAGCGCAAGATACATAAATAAATAATCTTTCGTTCTGCACTGCTGGACGTCATGTTAAATGTCACAATTTCAACCTGGAAATTTCCATCAGCAATTTATGACAGTAATAGGTCACCCTAAAATCTGGTTATTTTCTCCAAAATCTGAATTGTTTTGTTCTGGGAAAAAGTAAATATTTGAAGACAACAGCCAATTTCTTCAGCATAATTAAAGTAAATGGTAAGTGAAGGGTTTGTGTAGCTTTGTGTAAGGGACAGGCAGATTAAAGTTTATTTTCACGAAAAACCTCTATCAAGATCTCTGTTTTTTCTTCCTGACAGTTTTAAATCCATATAAAATTAGTATTTAATTATGAGCTTCTATTTTATCTAAAAAGTTACAGGGTGCAGCGTGTCAAAGAAGAACCAGCCCTCTTGGCTAAGCTTGATTTCTCACAAGGTTTTTTCTCCATGAGTGAAGTTTTGGTTCCTTGCCACTGTCACCCTGTTGGATTGCTAAGTGTCAGAAAGCAACAGCCGTCATTTCACCATCTAGGTAAACTACAAACCCGATATAGTCTGGCTGTGAATAACCAACTTCTAGCCAAAATAAACTTGAATTTGATTACATGTCTTTTTGGCAAATTAATAACTTAATTCCATCATGTAAGTAAAGTCAACAGTGATTAAAAGGTGTTTGGTTTTATCTGTCTATTTATTTATTTATTTTATTTCATTTAATTTTGGGCTATGTAGTAAATTTCTTGTTTTTAAAAAAAAAATCTAAATATGAGTTAAAATATGAGTAATTCCAAATGAACACGTTGAGTAAATTAAACTTAATTTTATCATGTAAAATCTACTTAAATTTGTAAGAAGGAAATTAACTTAATTATTTTGTGCTGAAACTACATGATTTTATTAAACATAACTTATTAGGCAGTAGACTCGTAGTTCAACAAAGACTTGTTAGTGTTTAATATTCATTTATCTCCGAGATTTGGAAGAGTTTCTGTTTCTACTTTGAGTTTTACAATTGTTCAGGAGAGTGGTGCTTGTTCATAGACTGCATACTGAAGTAAATTATGTTGTGCTTTAAAGCTGTCCAAAACGAAACTGGACAGGTCTCACGGAATAAAAAACAACAAAAAAACAATAAATAAGTTACCTGTTCCAAGAAAAGTAAGTTAATCTAACTGAGTAATACTAGTACTATTGGTTAACTCAACTTGATTTTAATAAAATTAAATAAAAAATCAGGAGACATTACCTAGTATTTTTTCATTTAGATGTTACCTATTTGAATTAATTTTGTGTATAATATGCTGATTTCTTTACACTGATTGTACTTAAAGTGACACTTTGTAGTTTTTCAACCTTCATAATACATTTTCAAGACCCTTGTGATGGTACATTGACTTAAAATAGGTTGAACGTCTACCATAGCCTGACGGGGTCTGTATCCCTTTTACTCGTACTTTTAAACTTGGGGTTTCGGGTAGTAACCCGAGCACAAAAAGAACTACAGAAATCTGCTTACGGCATACGTCACTTCCTCCACTTCCTCGAATTCGGACGTGAGAGCGCAACTATTTATTTTCCGGATGTTTTTGTCATGGCCAAAGCAGCAACTAAGAAAAAGAAACCCAAGGGTTTGTCGGAGGAAACCAGAAAGAGAAAACGGGAGAGTGACAGAATAAAAAGAAGGACGAGGATCAATATTGGGCCAGCACTCGCTGGCTGGCCTGAACTAAAGGAGGAGGAGGGGTTCCATGACCGATGCTGACTTAGACGTCATAAACTTTAACCAAGCGACCACCATTACTGTACAACTGGCTTGTAAACATCAGCTACACGATCTTTTGGCGTTTGAAAAAAATAAAATCCATGAAATTATATTCATATGATATGCCGGAAGGCGGCTTGTGGGCTCTAGGGGCGCTAGATGTGAAAAATACATGTCTAGCACCCCTTAGTGGCCAAAAAATTCCGCAGTGTGCCTTTAATTTATTGGCTTTTTCTTAAAATGCTACTTAATATTTTGCATTCATTGAAATCCATATTATTAAGTTGTCCTTACTCAAAATATCAGTTAGTTCAATAAATGTGCAAAAAGTAGTTGGAAAATGTTAATGTCTTGATTTTATTGAGTTAGATCCAGGTAACAGCTTTAACAGTGGACTGTAGAAATAATTTTAACTTGACACGGCGCTTTAAAACAATTTCGTCTAGTGCTTTTACATAGAAAATCAATGGAAAAGTAGTGCAGTGGAATGGCATTTTTTATACTATATATTCAATAATTTTCCCATTTTCTGTGGTTTCTTTTCTTCATCTTTCATGTAAAGCTATTTTGAAACAATGCAAGGCGCTATATAAATAAATTAGACTTCTTGTTTCCCAAAAGTCAAATCTGGAAAACATCAGGGTGAGTGAAAAATGACAAAATTGAATTTTTGGTTGAACCATGTCTTTGAAACTGACAGATAGCGCAGCTTAATAAACTGTTATAATGGCAATACGGTGCCTCACAGCAAGGCGAAATAGATCCAAGGGAAGGCGTTAATGAGCACACACTGTAAACTGACGCTGATGCTCTCACACAACAGAGGAGAATGCAGTCAAAACACTTCTGATTTATGAATAGCTCCCAGTTTTGCCATACTGGAGCACTTTCTGTCTTTTCATGTTAAGTATGATAGTATATCAGCTCAGCTGGGTCTGTCATGACCTACTTCTCAGTTATGTAACAGAACCACTGATATATATTGCTAGGAGTTTCACGATTTCACATGTTTTACATATGTTTCACACATGTGTCTGTTTTAACAATACGAACTGTGTTTCAGACATTAGCCAGCCATAATTCTCTGCTCGTATTAACACATTACGCATATTCAGGAGGAGAGATTTTTGGATCTGCAAGCAGAAATGCATTGAGCGCTGTCAGCGCTGGAGACTTTGTGCTGGGCAGACTGATGCCTTGTGGTTGGCTCGCCCCAGGGAGCGAAATGGTCACAGGTGAGAAGAGCTAGCCACAGCAAAACAGTGGATTATTAGACAGAGAGAAAAAGAGCTGAAGGGGTTCAGATGAGGAGACCAAAGGCCGTGGCCCAAAGAGGACAGCAATAGAGACAACTGCGGTTCGGTTTGAAAATGAGAGGGACAGAAAAGTGACATGAATAATGAGTGTGCAGTGATAAAGAAAGACATTACAAGAATTATGAAGAAGATGATGAAAGATACTTATGCAATAATGGTAACAATGATGAAATAAATAATTATTTGAATGAACACAGATATTTTGAGGATAATGGTGATAATAATGAAGAGAACTATGATTTATTTTTTATTGATTTATTTAACATTTAACAAGAGCGTCCTGCCAAGATGAAGGTGATGATGAAGAGCATGATATGATGATGATTAGGGGTGTAAATTGGACCGTTCATTATGATTCAATACAAACTCGATTTTTGCCGATAAATCAAACGCTTCTTTCGATGCAATTACGATTAGATCCGATTTGATTAATTTATCGATAGTTTTATATTACATGCCTAGTTAAGAAGTTACATTTTTACTTACAAATGCAACCAAAATACAGTATATAACATGAACATTTAATTAAACTCTTTGAAAATGGCACAATCTTTGTCCCAATTGGAACATTTACAACAACAAAATAACAAAAATATACTTTTAAAATAAAGAAAAATGAACAATTAGTCACATTAAATGTCACATAAAGTTAAGCTCATGAAGGCAACGGTCAAAATCTTTCAATATTTTGTCTCAAAATGTGCAATAGTGACAATCACTGAGGTAGTTTTAGAATAAAAAATATTAAAGTGAATAATAAATTATTATAAAAAAGCTGTTAAACTTTAGCATTTGATCTGTCACACAACATCAGATCTAACAGTTAAACTTTAGCAAATGAAAAAAAAAAAATGCGTGCTTTGGCATAGATGGACGTTACGTCAAGGAATGAGGGCGTGGAGAGTGTCAAAATAAAGGTACCTCTAAAAGATTTTTTACATGTGGCATCGATGCATCGGATCGTCAATGAATGGTGTGAAAAGAGAAAAACATCCAGTATGCAGCAGTCCTGTAAGGAAAAAATGCCTTGTTGATGCTAGAGGTCAAAGGAGAATGAGCCGACTGATTCAAGCTGATAGAAGAGCAACTTTGACTGAAATAACCACTCGTTATAACCGAGGTATGCAGCAAAGCATTTGTGAAGCCACAACACACACAACCTTGAGGCGAATGGCTACAACAGCAGAAGACCCCAGGGTACCACTCATCTCCACTACAAAGAGGAAAAATGGGCTACAATTTGCACAAGCTCACCAAAATTGGACAGTTGAAGACCGGAAAAATGTTGCCTGATCTGATAAGTCTCGATTTCTGATGAGACAGAGTCAGAATTTCCCGTAAACAGAATGAAAAACATGGATCCATCATGCCTTGTTAGCACTGTGCAGGCTGGTGTTGGGGGTGTAATGGTGTGGGGGATGTTTTCTTTCTACACTTTAGGCCCCTTAGTGCCAATTGGGAATCGTTTAAATGCCACGGCCTACCTGAGCATTGTTTCTGACCATCTCCATCCCTTTATGACCACCATGTACCCATCCTCTGATGGCTACTTCCAGCAGGATAATGCACCATGTCACAAAACTCAAATTATTTCAAATTGGTTCTTGAACATGACAATGAGTTCACTGTACTAAAATGGCCCCCACAGTCACCAGATCTCAACCCAACAGAGCATCTTTGGGATGTGGTGGGACGGGAGCTTCACGCCCTGGATTTGCATCCCACAAATCTCCATCAACTGCAAGATGCTATCTTATCAATATGGGCCAACATTACTAAAGAATGCTTTTCAGCACCTTGTTGAATCAATGCCATGTAAAATTAAGGCAGTTCTGAAGGTGAAAGGGGGTCAAACACCATATTAGTATGGTGCTCCTAATAATCCTTTAGGTGTGTGTATATCTTAAAAGAGTGGTCCACTTTATAGATGGGGCCCATTGACTTACCATAGTTTTTTTTCCTATTATAAAAAGTTAATGGACCCCATCTTTAAAGTGGACTACTCCTTTAACTATGATGACAATGATGAAAAGGAATAGATAGTGAATAAAGTCACTTTAATGATCATGATTTTATTGATAAATAAAAATATTTTAATGATTACATTGATGATTATGATTTAAACAACAGTGCTAATTATCTGAATAGAAATAGTTATGGAATAATGTGGATGATGATGATGATCAGAACAAAGATCCAAAGATTTTCAAAATTATATTTGAAGACAAGGATTACAATGATGAGGATGACGAGAACAACGTTATTGTATTTCAACAATGATCATCACCCTGACAATGCGGAAAACTAAATGACAATGGTGACAATCACAATACATTTCAACAACAGAATGTTAAGAAATAGAAATCACAATATTTTACAAAACAGCCACAATCTCAGAGAATCAATAAAGAAGAAGCTCTAAGATAAAATTCACATGAGTAATTGAAATGGTAGTGAGTTTAGCACAAACATTAACTCAGTGTGTATGTGTGTGTGTGAAAAATAAACCGCTGTCACAGACTTTCAAACACAATTAGAGGACACCATTATTTGTGGTAGAACTTGCGGTTCAGATGTATTACTTACAATGTCACTGTACTGAGCAAAATTACTGTTGAACTTTTGGAGTGTATAGTGCCTACACCAATCGCAATGAGTCAGACATTAGCGATACCAGCAGAAATTGCATCTGATAACCATGAAATACTTGGTAGGGAAGCTGTGTATCTAAATATTCAGTATTCCATAGCTTGATGTGAAATTGGACCGCACTCTGGGATATGGGTTACTCACAGATTCAATTTTCTGGCTGTTAAAAAGCAATTGCTAAAAAATAGGGTAACCGTCATTAAAAACTCCAGAATAATTGTTATTCACAGATGCTTTGAGAACATGATTGAACGTTTAACAGACGAGTTGTTGCCATGGTGCCATTCATGTTCACAGAGCACCAGTCCTCCGGCTCTTTGCGAAATGAGGCTTTTGCCAGTGATTGGTGACAGAGGCATGGCGTATGAATCGATTCATTGCTGTTTAAGTTGACATTATTTACACAGGTGCATGCTGCCAATGGCCATAGTTCACATCCAGAACCGATTGGTTTTAGAGAATAGACACCACTGTACTAAGAAGTCGGCAAGATCGGGTTGTCTGCGATGAAAGATGTATTTTATGGTGGTACAGAACTATCACTGTAAATGACAGGCTGTAAAGGTTTGTGGCCAAGCGGTTATGACTGGTGTGCAATGCATACAGTTTTTAGACACGTTTGTAAAGTGCTGTCTATCAAGGCTATAGGCCAAACAGCTTAAACTGTGAAATGAATAAGAATGAGGTACATGAAGTTAATAGAGAGTCATAAAACAGCAAGCCTCCAGTCAAATAGCACTTTTCCACTGTTGGACCAAACCAGTCTGTAAAAGAACTGTGAGGAACTGGCTACAAGTTTCTCTCTGTAGCTGGAAAAGCGCATTTTGCTAGCTGTGCATTCACGCCGCCAGCGAGAGTGTCAAGGTGGACGGAAGTCATTAATTTTCATTGAGAGCCAGTGGCGAGCTTGGACAAAGTGAGCATCAAGGAAAGTTGAAATCAGCTCAACTTTTTAGTAATTAGCTATGATGAGGTTCAGCGGGAACCAATCGTAAGGTGGAAACGCTCGGCAGCAACCAATCGGAAGGCGTAAACTAATAAAGTCTTGAGAGGATTCCAGAAAATGCATTCAAGCGCCAGAGCGTTCACTACCCCTTTTCTATAACATCATTAGCAGGGCAGCAAGAGCATTTTTTGGTGCTCTGGTCGGTGGCGGTGTAAATATACAGAAGTAGGTAAACACAGATCGGTTAAAAAGTAGCCCTAATGCTGAGTTTACACCAACCACGTTTCGGGCGTCAAAATCGCGTCTACCGCACGTGGTTTGCAGCTTGAACAATTTGGATGCATTCGCGCGTGTAGAGCGGAGTAGACGCGCGGAAAAAGCAAGCATTTGACGCGCGTCAGAGGCAAACTTCGCTTCTTGTGGGAGGGGCAAGTGCTATGCGGTTGTCTGTTTGCAAAATGACTGATGTTGATTGTGCATTTATCGAGAGAGTTACCAGTTTGTATTTGGTAACCTTACTATAGGGAGAAAATAAACGACGCGGGTGGATAAACGTCAAGTGACTCAAAAGTGAAGTGTGTATTACAATTACCAGGTTGCCCAATGTCCTCACTGACACTCTTCCAAGCGAGGTCCTTTTTATTCCCGTCTCCTCTATAGAAATAAGAACTTGTGTGGTATAGCCAAAATTCCGCCAAAGTTCAAATTTTTCAACTCGGGCGTCAAAAATGCTTTTTGTGCATTTTTCGGAACTGCAAAATGCACCAAAAGCACCATTCGCGCATACCGCGCACAACGCTCAATTCTCGCCTTTCGTGCGAGCTTCACGCGCGAAAGAGGCGGAAACGCGTCTTCCGCGCCGAACGCCTGGTCCGCACCGCGGGACCTCCTGACGCGCGCCAATGCGTCTTCACATTGACTTAACATTAAAATCCCTCGCGCTTCACGCCTCTACCGCGGTTGGTGTAAACGCAGCATAAAACAAAAATTAATGATTATCTTCCGGGGCAGTAGTTTACTCATTTATTATTTGTTAATTTTTGACTCATTTATGACAAGTCACTTGATTGGTGGACAAAAAACCAGCATAGGCAACACTCTTATGACCGCAACCTTCTCAAACCTGATGGCGTTATTCCGAGCGCATCATTAAATTCCTGCGTGTCAGGGAGCAGGAACAACATACTCGCTGGTTTTAACCCTCCGCGTGCTAACAACCTCTCTTGTGCAAGGAAATGTCAGAGTTGCGCGTAGTACAAGCTCATGTGCAAGGAAGAGTCCAAGTCATGCGTATTACAAGTTTAGGTGCTAGAATGAGTCAATGACAAGCGCATTCAGGTCCAGGCAAAAGTCCAAGACACATGCATTAAGTGCAGGTGCGTGCAAGAAGGAATCCACGCGTGTTACAAGCTCTCTCACGCAAAGTGAAACTATGATGATAAAAATAACCATCTAAGATGGCGGCGTTAATGGAAGCTAGTTATTTTGGTTTATAACATTTTAAATATGGATATATTTTACGACAAAACAGCTCGGATAACCATCAGAAGGCATTTGTTTATCCCCTTTGAGCTGGTTGGACTACTTTTGTGAAGGATGGATGCACATTTTTGCACTTGCAGGAGGTGGACCCCATATCCTTGCATTTTATAAACTGAAAGATCTAGGACATTTTCTAAAATAACTGAAACTGAAAAATGATGGACATATGCATTTCTGGCGGATTAAGGGTGTGTAAATCATGGGTTTAATATTATTTTTATCCCTTTAAATGGAAAACAGAGATTACTGGAAAGGAAAAGGAGAAATTGCTGACTGACCTTAATACAAGTCTTAATTAACAGAGATTATATTCTGTATCAGTGCACTTGAACATCTAACACAAACTTGACACACATATTAAGAAGGCTATACTGTACATGAAGGCATTAATTGAGATTCCGTAACCATATTTTAAAAATGATATACTCTTTGTGGGCTCATTTCACATCTTAGACCAAATTAATTCCTTTTTTTTCCTCCCAATGTTTCTAAATTTATTACGAAAGGTTAAACACTGATTGCTGAAGTCAACCAATTTAATGGCTTAATTAGCAATGTACACTGTGCTCAATTCATTTCAAGATTTTAAGTGCTAAGCTATTTCTTCATGCACTTTATGCAGACTGCAAATCAATAGTAGGTTGACTCTTTAAACTTAACATCCACGTTTTTTTTTCTAAAATGGAGTTGTGTTATATTTATATGTGTGGTAATATCTGTACTTTATAAAATCAGCCTTAATCTTAACCTTGACCGAAATGAGCTTTGCTGTCTTTGCAAATCCAATAATTATGTTTCTCATTAGTATCTCAGACAAATTAACGAAAACCATTGAAACACCCCTAAGGACCAGCCACCTGTATAGTGATTCAAGATGCAATGCATGATGACACATTAATATTCAAGTGAGCACATGGTCTAAACCAATGTTCAGGGTCAATGAACTGTGACATCATAATCCAACAAAATCCTTATTCAATGAAAGACAGCATTGTACCCCATGCAAGATGTTTTAAGCCAATCAAAACTATTGAATATTCCAACCACTGTCAATAGCATTCAGTCACCTGTAATGAAATTAGTTTGGTAAAACATATATTGCAAGGTCACACATTTGCGATCTTGGAATATTAACCAAGGTCTCCAAAGGAGGAAAAGCTTACATAAAATTAATTAAACTTTCAGAGCAATCATTTATATTTCACAGAGCTGGTTTTAAGATTTGCTGGTTCAATTACACAGGCGGTTGATATGAATGACAACACATTTAAGATTTCATATATTTTAATCTTAACATCGTTCTGATGCCAAATCTGAAGGACTGCTGGTCCATGAGATCTTCTGGATCCAAAGTGCACCCGTGCTTCATTCATGTATGAAAAATACAGTAAGCTCCTGTGATTTTGTTTTGCAATGCTGAGACTCTACATCATAATCTGCTCTTTTAAAAGCTAAATGTTAACTAAATGTGCATCTGGATTTATAGTCATAACGCTCTTCTCCATCATTTGATGAATTACCACTGCCATGATTGCTAGCAGCTTTGTAATGTGCAATCTATAAAAAGCCCTTTTTAATATATTTTTTAAATATGATGCTGCACTATTTCTGCGCATTCCCCGGAAATGAAGCTGCAGGAGGATACAGTGCTCAGGTTTGTGCACTGAAATACCTCGTAGCCAACATTCAGTCAATTTCACCCCTCTGATTTCTCACACACCCGTAAAACTCAGCCCCTACGTGGTCTAATCAGTGTTTATTGGGCACACAGCATGGAGAGTGAGTTTTATTCACGGACCTCATTATACGGCGAGCCCGTTTTCCCCGCCTGCTGCATCACCATTAGTGTAATTAATGGTGTAGCAGATTTCTCTGTCACCCATCTCCCCTCGCTTTAGTCTTAGCCCGGCGTCTCCTAAGAGCACATGCTGCTGATTCATCTGCTTTGCCATCAACGTCGGGTTGGAGGGGTGGCTACAAAAAAAGCAACTCAGACCTGCGGCTAATTTCAATAGGGTTGATTTATTTCTACAACTCACTGGCTGGCACTTTATTAAGGATGGGATGGGAAAGGAAGAAAGTGGCAGGAAAAAATAAAGCAGAGATGAGATTTCCACTTCGCACTTCCTCTTTGCCGAATTGTTCCCTGTAACATTCGAATGGCCAGCGGCCATCATTTTGAGCACAATTACAAAGAATGTATGGCAAATGCCGCCCCTCTCTCTTGCTACAGCAACGCGTGGGTGATAAAACGGCTGTTTACAGACGCTAGGGCCATTTTCTGCTAGGTAAACATGATTTTACTGGGCTCGGACTCGGTATGCATAGGGGTTTGATATAGTGCCTCACCTCCTTCACGAGTAGAGGTGATGAAGTCAGGCTCCATTTCTCAAGCCTTAATATCCTTTTCTTAGCTCTTTGTAAAACAAACGGCAGCGAGGTCGCCATCTGTGCAGGCCATTTTGCCACTCAATCCCAATCTTTTTATTTTACTATGTCCCTTCTTTCTTCCGTTGCGCCCTTTTTTTCTGTCTTTTATGGTTTATTGACAGTACTCCTGCCCTGAAACAATAAACACATCAGCGTTGGGGAAAATCGATGTAGGGCACAGAGGAAGAACTGTATAACCGAGAAGAATCGGATGAAGGGTAGATCGGTGACACACACTCACCTCTTAAACATGGATGACTGATTTTAGGGGGTGGGAAATCTCTGCAAGGCGTCAGAGTCATGGTTTATTTATTTCTCTACTTTTTCTTCTTCAACTTTTTCAGACCTCTAACTTACCTCTCTTTAGTATTGGCAAATTCTTCCAAGAAATGTTTAATCAAAAAGACTTTTTTGTGACACATGCTTCCACTACCTTAAAGAAATTTCAATGTCATGCATCTTATTAAAAGCTATCAGGCTTCTGTGAAGTCGCCAAGCTGTGAAGTCGCCACGACTGGCTGAACGTACAGACATATTTTGATTTGTCCAGATATATTTGGCAAAATACTCAGGTGCTTGTAGTCAGGACACAACTAACAACATTAAAAGATTGAGCGAAAGCCATTGGCAGTAAAATACTGCTATTATTTTACTAGATCCCGTCAAATATTTCTTCATCAACACCGATCCCTAATTTACCCCTTTTGAACTTATATTATACATTGGTTAGTTTCAATTCTCAAATCTTATTGGACAAGAAGTGTCCCTTGAGTGTTGATGTAAGACAGTCTCACACACATATCTTTTTAAAAACATTTTAAAAAGCTCAAGATGAATATTACACTCAATATCTATTATGACCATACGGTAAATGATTTTAAAATACATTGTTAAAAATTTGCTTAAGTTATGCAGCTGTTTTCCAGTAACTTACTGTAGATTTAAATGTATGTTATTTACTGGCAACAGTTTGTTCAAAGGTTAATGAACATTAAACATTAAAACATTGAACTCTTAAAGCTAACAGCCTCATGCAAAGAATTCTGGGAACCAGAAATCCTTTTCTGTTTTTTTCCTTCAGATTTTGGGTTCCCAGAATGCTTTGCATGCGGGTGTTATTTTAGTTTTATTCTGTAAAGATAATAGTTAATCTTTAATGTTTGTTTAACTTTGAACAAACTGTTGCCAGTGAATAACATAAATTTAAATCTACAGTTACCGGTAAAAAGATGATTTACATTTTACAGAAATTTACAGAAAATTTTTAACAGTGTATCCCTTAATGAAGATACATGCTTTTAAAATTTTTTAACTTTTTACCGTATATGCATTTACCGTATATACATTTACCGTATATGCTGGTTTTGTAATTATGTTACCTAAACTTATTCAGAGAATTAACGCTGACCGCTTAATGTCAAAAAAACTTTATTTATAACAGAATGCATCAGACACACTCACCTGGCTGATTAAAACATAAACATTGCAAAAAACACCAGATTTAAAAATTAATTTACGTACACATATCCTAAAAATTAATCTTGTATGACTGATACGCTGTAAACCGGGTGAATTTAGATCATGATTGTGAATGTAAGTCAATGACGCCCTCTGCTTACCAAGATGGCCGCTCGAACTCTGCGCTGGCTTCACCTCACGCTGTTATGTTAAGCGTTCTTCTATGCACAATCCAGTCATTTATATAGATCAGTGGTTTTGACCCATATATAAAACATCTATTAATACTGTTTACTTTGGTATCAGCAATTAAGAGACACAGAATACATTCCCCCAAACAAGCCATCCACCTCCAGAAACCTAACCACTAAAGCTTTATGCACAAAAAGCTTTGACTAAAACAGGCATTGTGGGTATACAGCCACCAGGGTTATTATAACCGTAAACAAACAGGTATCGATCTCATCTGGGGGATAGGCAGGAGTCAGCAACTTTATCAACACCGCAGAGGGCAGATGAGAGGGAGGGAGTTTCAGCGCACTAGAAAAATTAAATTGCATCTCGATGATGGATGCACCTGCCTCTGAATAACAAACACCAACAATACTATGCCAGCGAGGGAGCGTCAAAAAGTGTCAAACTTGTTGCGATGGTACAGTGAAATAATGTTAATATCACAAGGGCCTGATCTGTGTTGGCAAAGAAAAAAATCTTACTTTATGAGTTGGTGTGATCCTTATATCTTTCTACTTTTTATATTCAGCCTATGACTTAAGGTTTTCTATGTGAGGTTCAAGACTCTTATTAAAAACTTCATGCTCAGGTCTGATTGAGACGGCCCAGAGTACTAGAGGTCTGACTGACGATACCCGAATGCCGGGCTTTAATGAGCTCCCAGAGAGCAGATTCATAATGGAAAATCTAGGAGGCCAATAGTCCATCACTTATAATCATATGGTAATGACTAGCTTGCAATCAGGGGTCCCAAAAGAGAGAAGATGTTCTTTCTATCCTTCAAAGTTCTCTCTCTTCTCTTACTCTCACAGGGAGAAAATTGAAAGAAAGTAGTACGTGGTGAGAGGGAAAACTATTACGAAAAAATGGAGAAAGAATACAAAACAGCATCATAAACTCATTAACTACACAAAAATGGACATTGTACAAAACATGGACAGTATTTTCTCTCTATATGGTAAGCTGTTATCTGATTGGTTGATTTTGGATGCTTCTAATTAGTTTGTGTAACTTTCCCTGTGTTTTCTAAACAAGTTAGAAGTCATCACCAGGATTTTTTTTTTTTTTTGTCAAATTAGCAAAACTTTCACCTCCCCCAGAGTATTTTGTTTTATGAATATGTTAACTCTTTCCCCGTCAGCAGTTTTTCTAAAAGTTGCCAGCATTTTTATGAATTTCACAAAAGTTTAATGCCTCAAAAAAAAAAAATCTTAAAATATATAAACATACAATGAATCAAATGAAAGAACAGACTCTGTGCTTTAATAAAAAAAAAAAGTTTCATAATGGATAATAGCGGAATTAAGGATTGCCGTAAAAACTCGTCATTGGCAGGGAAGCGTTTTCTCCTGATGAGATAACTCGTCAATGGCAAGGAAGGAGTTAACATTTAATATATCAAAATATTTTAGCATCATTTAGAACAAAAAGGGAAAATATTTTTTGTCAATGATGAAAACATAACTTGTGTATTTACTTGTTTTTGGATCCAGAGATGCTGTACTCTTTCAGAAGATGCATAACAGTGCCCCCTATTGTATAACAGTGAAATGCGAATAGGTGGGAGAAACCTACCGGCAGGGAAGTGTGTGTCATAAATGATGGATAATCTTGTCAGTGACGTGGAAAAAGTTAATAACCTGTACTTGAAAAGGTCAAATTGTGATCAGAATACATTCAATGTATTACTACAGTAATCCATTACTTTCCCTAACAATGTTCATATATTTTTTAGTGCTGAGAAAAGAAATCGCATACAAAATAAAAGTGATTTTTAGCATAATATGTTTGTGCTGTGTGTAATTATTATGTATATATAAATACACACACATTCATGCATGTATTTAAGAAACATTTACATGTGTGTATATATATATATATATATATATATATATATATATATATATATATATATATATATATATATATATATATATATATATATTATTTTTTTTTATATATATTCTATATTGTATATATAAAATATATATATATGTATATATATATAAAAAAAATCTGAAATGTATATAAGTATGTGAGTTGCATAATAATTACACACAGCACACACACATATATTATGCAAAAATAAACGTTTATTTTGTATGTGATTAATCTTTTCCCAGCACTTATATTTTTAAAATAATATTTTTTACATCCCTAATGTGAAATACTTCAGATAACCCACCCATGTTTAAAACACACACAAAAAATTGGTTGCTTTACCAAAGGTCTCTTCTTTCCCAAATATGGGGACCAGAAAAGCTGTTTAGTCAATGTTCTGGCTATGCAAGACTAAAATTAAATTGTATCATTCTTTTAATAAAAACAAGGTCTCAAAATAAGGTACAGAACAAATACCTGATGACAAAAAGCAGTTAGCTTCCGCTGCGTTTGGGGATTTGGGCGGCATGATAGCTAATACTGCTTTAATGTAGCTGCCATCAAAGGGATCATTCATCATAATGTTCTCACTTCATTTGCGCAGACTTCTGAGTACAACAAGAGTGAATTAGCACCAGCTCTGGGCCCCCTACTCTTTGGGACCGAGGGACAGACAAATTGGATCTAAATTGATCTAATCCTAAACCAGAAAGGCAAAATTAATGACTTTGCACAGAGTGAGACCCATTTTCTCAGTATCATATAAAGCGCCTTTCTGAGGGAGCATATAAAGATCATTTTCCAATAACTAAGGATATGTTGAAGGAAACCGTGGGAAAAATGTAACTTTGAGAAGACCAGAAGTCTCTTACAGTAGTACTCCTACCTTTTTGTCAGATCATGAAAAAGGGTTCGCGGTCACATTTAAACGCCACATCTTAAAAGGATCCGAGTCGGGGCATTGAGCTAAATAAAACGATTCATGCACACTAATAAAAACAATGACCTCCAAGCAACCAAGCCAGCAACCATACATCGTAAACACACCGACAGGAACACACTTACTCGCAAACAGAGACACAATACACCCATCCAGGCGTGACTGAGCAGCATTCAGGCAGGTAATGACCGCAAATAAGAGATCAACTTACAGTCAATCAAGCGTCAGGTCCGGACACCATCACACACAAAGCATCCATAAACGTTTTGTGAATGCTGACATGTATCAACAAGTAAGTCATCTTGCAATAACATACTGTAAGACAACGTATATTTTCTTTGCAAACAATTCCACGTTGACATCTCACACCCCATCACCCATCCAAGCCTGCGGTTTGCATTAATACAAATTCACCTCTGTCATTCTGCATACACACGGGCCTCTTTAATGCAGACCTCAAAATGAACAAACAAGCATACACAATTTAGCAGCTCGTTACTTTATGAGTTTATTAGGCATGGCCCATCACCCACAGGAGTGTTAATGAGGTGGTATTTGGCAGACTTGTTAGGCCGGGAACCTATCAGAGCCCTGGGAAATATCAGCCGACGATGTTCCTACAGTTGCTCACAAGAGTGACACACAACGTTAGTGGCAACACGGAGAACAATAGTACAGCGAGTGCTTTTTAAAGACATTGATGTGAAATGTCATGATATAATAAAATATCTCAAATAGTAAAAACTGATATATTTTTAAAGAGGCTCATAAATAACATTTATCACCCTGAATAAACTATTTCACTACACATACATTCTTTAAAATAGAGGTCTGTGCAGTAATGCCATCCAAGAACAAAATAAATAATCATATGGTATTTTGTCTATTGAAATACATGTTAATTTCCATTTTGTGAAATTCCTTTATTGCAGCAGGTATAAAACTATGGGCCCTATATCATAAAACTGGCGCAATGCTGCTCAATGCAAGAAAAAAAGTATATTTTGCTAGTTGAACCCGGCGCAATTACCATTTTTATGTTTAACGCCACATTGTTTAAATAGCAAATGCATTTGCGGCCAACTTTACGCCCATGTGTGTTCTGGTCTGAAAACGAGGTTTGTACAGGCGCATTGTTGGTGCATTTTGCTAATTTGAGGCAACTAAATTAGGCTACGCCATTAACCAACTAAAAACTTGTCTAAAGTTAAGAGCACAATGTTGTTTTTGTTATTAAATATGCGCAATAGTAGCTAATATGCGCCTATAAATGGGGCGACAATGCGCGTTTGCTTATCACACACATGGATCTGAAGCAGCATACAAACGTTTACAAATATAAAAAAAATTAAAGGATTAAAATGTAAAAGGACATAAATGAGAACCGATTATGAGACGTTAGAAGGCATAAAGAGCTGCTTCACCAGCTGTAGCCAGGTAAGTAATTGCATGTTTTGCTTTAAACAAATGCAAATATTGCATCTATTAAATTTTTTTATGCTATCCCACGGATTTATTGTAAACTGTATGATGACTTTGTATCTGTGGATATTGTTAGATGAAAACCTTTATGCTTTTCAAAACCCTAACGGCACTGTCCGAGTGCTGAAACGTTTCGGAATCGGGTCTCGACACGTTTGTAAAATAAATAAAATATTTTTAGAGTACAAACCTTTTCTTCCATATTTGTAAATAATTTTTTTAGATTACACTGAGCATCTATGCTATCCATCCATTTACAGCAATTAAAAGCTTGCTAATTTTACTTCCATGACTGAATGAAAACAACTTTAAAAGTTTTGATTAAAAAAAAACATTTTAATACAAATAAAAACAACACACATTTTTAACATCAATCATCAACTGGTGGTCTTCTTCCTCCCGCATAGTTTTTCGGTGTACAAATTATGCCATCTAAATAAGGAATCGGCATGACGTGAGCGCAACTGGCTTTTAAACGGGTGAGAGCTAAGACTGTCATTGTTTTTTTTGCACGTTACGCCCAAAACACACTCATTACTCATTACGAAAATAGGAACAACACTTTTAGACTGTGTGCTTGGCGCACAAACCATTTTTCGCATCGTAAAAATAGCAAAAGTGGAGTCGGAAACACCCGTTTACACTGTGCACTGTGCGCTAGAGACAATGCGATTAGATCGGTCGAGTATGCAATTTTTTATGATCCTCTTCTTTAACATTTTCCCTGCCATTGACAAGTTATCTTGTCAATCCGCAATACTGATATTATCGCACTTCCTTATAAAACCCTGAAGTATCGCAAACAGCTGTATGTCCATCTAAGTTTTGAGGATCGCTCTGAATCTGGGGCCGTATTCACAAAGAATTTTAAGGCTAAAAGTAGCTCCTAACTGGCGAATTTAGAAGCAACTCCTAAAAATAATAGGCGTGTCACTCCTAAATTTAGGACTCCTAATTTTTTTCACTAAGAGTAATTCACAAAGCATTTTAGCCCTAAAAGTAGCACCTAAGTCTGGGACAGCTTAAAAGAAGTCGAGAGGACTCCTAACTCACTAAGACCTATTCACAAAGGATCTTAAAATGTCTTAGGTGCTGATCCTCCTTAACATGGACAGTTTCACCAACTCAAAAGCATTGCACATACTTAAAAGCACACTTTAATGTAAGCATATTGTTTATGACATTTGTTTCATAATTCATTACATTCATGACAAGCAGGAAGTTTTTTAGAATTACATGAAACAATAATGATATTAAATATTTAATATTATAGGCATACCTGTTGCCATGCTAGTCTGTTTAAAGGCTGCAATCTCAACCCTCTACTGCGATTGTAATGCATATACCACCGCCTCTCGCATTCGTCCGGGGTCCGCGACATAAGCGGGAATGTTGCATTGATCTGCAACAAATCCTCTCCCCAGTGATGCGCGGGTTGATCGGAAATGAGCGGATGCATGTGGTCACCCGCGGTCACCAGTCATCCAAAAATATTTTTTATGATATTCGGGTCGCGTTCGGTCGGGTCGTTTGAAATAAAGATGGCAATTAACTATTAAACAATTACTACTTAAAAAAAATGCTGGCCAGGGAGCGGGTCGGGTACACTATTTATTTTTTATTTTTTGCGGTCCGAGTTGCGGGCGGGTTAGTTGAAAACGTTGGTCGGGTGCCAGTTTTGTACATTGACCCGCGCATCACTTTCTCGCATGTCTCACGCTTAGTTTTGCTTGATATCTCAGTGCCGAATTTCCCTTTTATTACGTTTCTTTTTTCCAGCACCAACTGGGCCAGCAGCAGTAACTGATCCTGCATCCATTTGGGCTTTCTTTTGGCGAGTTCCACCATCATTTATTTATTACATTAGGCAGGCTTCTTTAATATGGGCAACATTTCCTTGCTTTAAGTAGTCTATTTAGGCTAATAGGATGTACATTAATCAAGCAAGTAATGCAAAGTCGTTTTATTATTAGGCAATTGGCGGTTTTCATTTGTATTAGGCTTGATTTAATTTAATTTAATTCACAACTTTTCTTTAATATATGCATTTTGATGGCATTACTATTATTATTTTGTATAGGACACAGACATATTTCGATATTGTAATTCCATGATTTGGTGCGTCTGTGTTATGTTACGCATGACAGCCCTGTCATCTAACAACCAATCACCGTGGTCATTGCGAGGCAGCTCGTGCATGAGAATTGACGTCATCCGTAGCAACGAAGACTCACTCTTAGTTTTGGAGTTATCATTTTTCCTTACTAAAAGTAGGTCTGAAAGGCGTTGTGAATAACTTTTAAGAGAAAACTCCTAGCTAAAATCTTTTAGTGCGATTTAGGAGTACTCTTAGTGATAAGATAAAATGCTTTGTGAATACGGCCCCTGATCTCTATCAAAAGTCCTTTACAAAAATTTTATTATCTCAGCTAATTTATCTCATCTTTTTGCTCAAAATTTGGTGAAGAAACCTACCCATATTTGAGAGGTGATAAAAAGAGAACTGATGAAGGTAGGATGAAACGATTTTGATTTTTTTTTTAAACAGAGGGTCAGGGGCCGTATTCACAAAGAATTTTAAGGCTAAAAGTAGCTCCTAACTGGCGAATTTAGGAGCAACTCCTAAAAATACTGGGCGTGTCACTCCTAAATTTAGGACTCCTAATTTTTTTCACTAAGAGTAATTCACAAAGCATTTTAGCCCAAAAGTAACACCTAAGTCTGGGACAGCTTAAAAGAAGTCGAGAGGACTCCTAACTCACTAAGACCTATTCACAAAGGATCTTAAAATGCCTTAGGTGCTGATCCTCCTTAACATGGACAGTTTCAGTAACTCAAAAGCATTGCACATAACACTTAAAAGCACACTTTAATGTAAGCATATTGTTTATGACATAATTCATTACATTCATGACAAGCAGGAAGTTTTTTAGAATTACATGAAACAATAATGAAATGAAATATTTAATATTATAGGCATACCTGTTGCCATGGTAGTCTGTTTAAAGGCTGCAATCTCAACCCTCTACTGCGATTGTAATGCATACCACCGCCTCTCGCAGTCGTCCGGGGTCCGCGACACAAGCGGGAATGCTGCATTGATCTGCAACAAATCCTCTCACCAGTGATGCGCGGGTTGATCCGAAATGAGCGAATGGCTGCGGTCACCCGTGGTTACGAGTCATCCAAAAATCTTTTTTATGATATTCGGGTCTGGGTCGGTTGGGTCGTTTGAAATAAAGATGGCAGTTAACTATTTTAAACAATTACTACTTTAAAAAAATGCGGGCCAGGGAGCGGGTCAGGTACACTATTTGTTTTTTTTTTGCGGTCCGAGTTGCAGGTGGGTTAGTTGAAAACATTGGTCGGGTGCCGGTTCTTTTGTACATTGACCCGCGCATCACTGTCTCCCATGTCTCACGCTTAGTTTTGCTTGATATCTCAGTGCCGAATTTCCCTTTTATTACGTTTCTTTTTTCCAGTAACTGATCCTGTCAGAATCCTGCCGGATCCTGTTGGTATTTAGATCTAGTTTAGCATGGCAGGGTTCTGACAGTACATATGTTCTATGTGGGAAATGTGTGGTTGTAGTATTGGTTTATTCTGACCACGCATTTCCCGGGTCTCGTCACTTTTTCCCCGATCCCTTACTCGTGATTATTTTCAGCTGTATGTAATTTACTTTCTCCCTATTTAAGAGTCCTGAGCTGTGTCTGAAACCGTTCCCTCGTTTACTCATTCACTATTCCCTATATGGGGAATGACAGTTGAGTCCACTATATGGGGATGAAGCAAATGAAAATGAGTGAGCGATTTCGGACACTGACGTAAATATCATGCGTCAGAGAGCTGTCGCAGAGATTAATCAAAAACACCTGTGTGGCTTTATTGATTGTGCTGTGAAATGGTAAAGTTTACTTTCTTACTGTTTTTCACATTTGTCATGTTTATTGTAGGCTATTAGTTGATAATAAAGAGAACAAAACAACTGCTTATAATATTTATTTACTGCTGTTTGTTTATTGTTTAATAAAAATGTGTATTAGATTTAAAATAAAAGATAACGCAATTATTTTTCATTTGTTTATTTTCAAAAAGTAGAAAATAACTGACAACAAGAAAATGTTTGGTGTTTACTGTCAGTATCCTTCAGCTGATTCAAGTTACGCGTTCGTCTCCCGTTGCATCATGGGAAATATGAGTGAACGAGTGTACATCGAATGTACCCTCAAAATCAGAGTGCATTGTGGGTAAAAAGTAGTGAATGAATGTAGGGAATTAAGTTATTCACTCAGGTTTCGGACACCACTACAAAATGGCCGACACCCGATATAGTGCACTATATAGTGGATAGGGAGCGGTTTCAGACACAGCTCTTGTGTTTGTTGTCCAGTGCACGTTCGTCTTGTTTCCTGCCTTGTTTCATGCCTTGTCATATCCTGTTGATGTTAAGTTAAGATCTTGTCATTGTCTGTTTTCTGTTGAGAAGTTTATTGTTAGTTTTGTTAAAGTTTAGTGTCAGTTAGTGTCGTGCTTCCCCTGTCTTGTTTTGCCCCCTCGTGGGTTTTGTTTTTTTTCTGTTTATCCCTGTGTTTATAATAAATCCCTTTGTTTTTTATGTCCGCATCTGGGTTCGTGTTTTGTGTTCCCCGAATTCCTGACAGATCCTGCATCCAGCTGGGCTTTCTTTTACGTTTTGGCGAGTTCATAATCCACCATCATTTATTTATTACATTAGGCCGCAGGCATCTTTAATATTGGCAACATTTCCTTGCTTTAAGTAGTCTATTTAGGCTAATAGGATGTCAATTAATCAAGCAAGTGTTAATGCAATGTTGTTTTTTATTATAAGGCAATTGGCGGTTTTCATTTGGGTATTAGGCTACCTTGATTTGATTTGATTTAATTTAATTCACAACTTTTCTTTTATATATGCATTTTGATGGCATTACTATTATTATTTTGTGTAGGACACAGACATATTTCGATGTTGTAATTCCATGATTTGGTGCGTCTGTGTTATGCTCCGCATGACAGCCTGTCATCAAACAACCAATCACCGTGGTCATTGCGAGGCAGCTCGTGCATGAGAATTGACGTCATCCGTAGCAACGAAGACTCACTCTTAGTTTAGGAGATATCATTTTTCCTTACTAAAAGTAGGTCTGAAAGGCGTTGTGAATAACGTTTAAGAGAAAACTCCTAGCTAAAATCTTTTAGTGCGATTTAGGAGTACTCTTAGTGATAAGATAAAATGCTTTGTGAATACAGCCCCTGTTCTTTAATTTAATATATGTATGTTTATATATTTAAAGAAGAGCATTTTCTGGGAGGCATTCAAATTTTGTGAAAATCATGAAAATTGCTGGCGGGGAAATACAGTATACTGTAAACATCTTGCAAATAGTATGTAAACACATGGGCACAATTGTGATCCCAGATTAAACACGTAATGTATGAGGGATGTTGGGTTTTGGGTTTGCAGTTAGCACGGACAAATTACTCCAATTACTAAAACCTCTTACCAAGGACTTAGTAAGGCATAAGGCAAACTAAGAGTTCTCCTAAATAGCAGTTAAAGCTCTTAGGTAAGAGTTTCATCTTAAAACCTATTAACAAAGCTGCTGAGAACAACTTTTAGTAAGAAATGGGGAGAAATCTTCTATTTAATGAACAGGGGCCGTATTCACAAAGCATTTTATCTTATCACTAAGAGTACTCCTAAATCGCACTAAAAGATTTTAGCTAGGAGTTTTCTCTTAAAAGTTATTCACAACGCCTTTCAGACCTACTTTTAGTAAGGAAAAATGATAACTCCTAAACTAAGAGTGAGTCTTCGTTGCTACGGATGACGTCAATTCTCATGCACGAGCTGCCTCGCAATGACCACGGTGATTGGTTGTTAGATGACAGGGCTGTCATGCGTAACATAACACAGACGCACCAAATCATGGAATTACAATATCGAAATATGTCTGTGTCCTATACAAAATAATAATAGTAATGCCATCAAAATGCATATATTAAAGAAAAGTTGTGAATTAAATTAAATTAAATCAAGCCTAATACAAATGAAAACCGCCAATTGCCTAATAATAAAACGACTTTGCATTACTTGCTTGATTAATGTACATCCTATTAGCCTAAATAGACTACTTAAAGCAAGGAAATGTTGCCCATATTAAAGAAGCCTGCCTAATGTAATAAAAAAATGATGGTGGAACTCGCCAAAAGAAAGCCCAAATGGATGCAGGATCAGTTACTGCTGCTGGCCCAGTTGGTGCTGGAAAAAAGAAACGTAATAAAAGGGAAATTCGGCACTGAGATATCAAGCAAAACTAAGCGTGAGACATGCGAGAAAGTGATGCGCGGGTCAATGTACAAAACAACTGGCACCCGACCAACGTTTTCAACTAACCCGCCCGCAACTCGGACCGCAAAAAATAAAAAATAAATAGTGTACCCGACCCGCTCCCTGGCCAGCATTTTTTTTAAGTAGTAATTGTTTAATAGTTAATTGCCATCTTTATTTCAAACGACCCGACCGAACGCGACCCGAATATCATAAAAAATATTTTTGGATGACTCGTGACCGCGGGTGACCACATGCATCCGCTCATTTTCGATCAACCCGCGCATCACTGGGGAGAGGATTTGTTGCAGATCAATGCAACATTCCCGCTTATGTCGCGGACCCCGGACGAATGTGAGAGGCGGTGGTATATGCATTACAATCGCAGTAGAGGGTTGAGATTGCAGCCTTTAAACAGACTAGCATGGCAACAGGTATGCCTATAATATTAAATATTTAATATCATTATTGTTTCATGTAATTCTAAAAAACTTCCTGCTTGTCATGAATGTAATGAATTATGAAACAAATGTCATAAACAATATGCTTACATTAAAGTGTGCTTTTAAGTATGTGCAATGCTTTTGAGTTGGTGAAACTGTCCATGTTAAGGAGGATCAGCACCTAAGACATTTTAAGATCCTTTGTGAATAGGTCTTAGTGAGTTAGGAGTCCTCTCGACTTCTTTTAAGCTGTCCCAGACTTAGGTGCTACTTTTAGGGCTAAAATGCTTTGTGAATTACTCTTAGTGAAAAAAATTAGGAGTCCTAAATTTAGGAGTGACACGCCTATTATTTTTAGGAGTTGCTTCTAAATTCGCCAGTTAGGAGCTACTTTTAGCCTTAAAATTCTTTGTGAATACGGCCCCAGATTAGAATAATGATGGCTGATAGAAAGGCGCTGTGTAAACGTTAAAAAATACCAAACTGGACATAAGAACAGCTGTTACGGTAACTCTTGGCCAACTTGTACATCTAAAGAAGATAGCCATTTAAGCATTGCTAGATGGTCTTACTATAGGAGCCCTCCTGACTACGCCTAACTTTTTACAGATTTAGGAGCTGGTTTTAGCGTTGAGGCACTTTGAAAAACACTCTCAGAGCAAAAATTTATGAGTCCTAAAATTAGCCCTGACACCTCCATTATTTTTAAGAGTTTCTTCTAAAACGCAAGTTAGGAGCTACGTTTGCCCTAAGATGTTTTGTGAATACACTCCCAGATCTACAGCACTGCTGGAGTCATAAAAACCAGTTTGTGTGTAAAACCCATCAACCAGCTTCACTTCATAGCTTAAGTTTAATGGTTAACCAGAGCGAGCACAGCCAGCGAGTAACCAGGAGCACTGCTCGCAACTCTAAATGAGATTGCAACCTGGACATCTCTGTTGCCATGGGGAGGTTGCACTAACATTACACCCATTGACATGAAATGGTTGGCGGTGATCTGGACATGGAAGCTCATCATCTATTACCAGACAGGACCAGTTACATCTATCAGAGGAGGAAAAAGAGAGATTGTGTGCATCAAAAACGCCAGTTAGGGTTAAAAAATACTCATCTTTGGCAGTAGCAAGGTTGCTGTACTACTGTAAACAGCATGTTGCAGAGGTGCAAGCATTTTCTGTGAATACATGTGTTGCAGCATATGCTTGGGAAGACAGGCTAGCGTGGAGACAAACCCGGAATTCAAATGAAGCTCACGCCCACCGCCCACACAACCGTGCCTAAAGGCTGCGAGACACCTGACATGTTTCATCTAGCGCCCTGTCACCTCCTTCTTGTACCAACTCACAGCTAAAGAATAAAAATCTCACCGTGGAGAAAAAGAGGGAACAGCGTTTTGTGTGTGTGTGTGTGTGATCTGTTTGAATGAATATGGGCGAGAGCGTAAGAGAGAAAAAGTGTTGGAAAGAGAGACGAGGACAGCATGGTCATCTAGTCCATTTATAGTACTGGGTGTTTTGTAGGTCTCCCAGTATTTAATACACTTAATATTCAAATATGTAATTTATTATTTGTTAAATAATGAGGGAACGACAGAAACATCTCTCTCTCTCTCCATCCCTCCCTCACTCTCTCTTCGCAAATAGACCAAAAACACAGATGATGACTTCTGATTACCATGCACTACACAAAATTTTGTGTCATCAAACAAACTCGAGAGTGTCTGTAATACTCACTATCATTCTGAAATGAACCTGAGGTCTAGGAAGAGACATTATTGTCCCACATATCGAACTAAATTAAGGATGCTACAGCTGTAGGAAATCCATTACAACCCAATTACACAAGCCGGTTTTGGACCGGGCCTTGGCCGCTCTTTTTGAAAGGGCTCTGTTTAATCCACAAAAGGAGGCTAATGGAAAATGTGGAAATAGAATCCACACTTCAATAAGTTTGTGGGGGATTTGGCAGGATTAATGAACTGCCAGGTTTACTGTCAACATTCGGGAGAAAGCAATCGTTTACACGGCACGGGAACACTGCATCGGTCTGTCAGCCCACACACGCAGTCACACGTCCAACATACGAGCTGACACGTTCCTCTTGTGCTGCGGAGGAATCGTAACAATGACGCCCAGCTTCCTACATCATCCGATACATGCTGAATTTAAGCTGGCGATAGCTTTAGCTACATCTCAACATAAATTCCTCTTCCTGTTTGTGTGCCTGACTCGCAGTCTCTCACATGCTCAAAAGATTCAAGGAGATCTCAGTGCTGAAGCCAGCCGATGTTAACGCGCAAAGCATTCAATACATCTTCTTGATTTGAATGCAGCCAGGGTAGCTCAGATCTCAGTAACTATGATATGCTAACGCTGACAGTCGAGATTTTTACACAGCAGCAAGATGAAAATGCACGTACTGCACTGTTATAATATTATATAAATATTCCCTGCCTGTATATAGTATACAACTAGCTTCTGATATGATTCTTAACTGGTCAACATGGTTGCTCACTAAAGTACTATTCGAACGGGATTAGTTTTACATAGGGAGGTGGGGTAAAGCCATTTTTATCAGAGCTTCTCAGTGATTTTAGTCCAGTCCGAATGCACAATGTCAGTAATCATTACGGACAATGTCAGTAAAGATTACGGCGACTTTTTCCTTCTGTAAAAAGGTCCGGAGAAATTACCTCAGGTAATACTAATCCAGTGCGAATATACCACCTGTAAATATATGCATAAATTGTGTAATTTCCTGTTAATTTGCGGGTTTCTATTAAATATAAAAGCACTTAAAGGAATAGTCTACCCTTTTGCCATATTAAACAATGTTATTACCTCAACTTAGACGAATAAATACATATCTATCTTTTTCAATGCGTGCACTGTACAGTGCGTTGTGAATTTGTTAGCATTTAGCCTAGACCCATTCATTCCTATGGTACCAATCAGGGAAGCCACCAAACACTTCCGTGTTTTCCCTATTTAAAGACTGTTACATGAGGAGTTATACCAGTAAGTATGGTGCCACAAAATAAAACTTTTTTTTGGTACCATAGGAATGAATAGGGCTAGGCTAAATGCTAACACATTCACGACGCTGTACAGTGCACGCATTGAAAAAAGATAGATATGTATTAATTCGTCTAGGATGAGGTAATAACATAGTTTAATATGGCAAAATGGTAGACTATTCCTTTAAAGAAACATTTACTTGGGTTCTAGGCGGAAAAACAAGTCAGTGGCAAGTCAGTTCTTGAATAACACGACACAAACTTTTTTTTAAAAAGTCAAATTTACTTCTTAGAGGCATGGAACTGAAACTGACCTTCTCCTCAAACTGAAATTAAACAGAGTGTTTCGCTTTTTCCTCGTCTGTGTCATGTTGTTTGCACATCTGATATCAGGAAAGGTAATGTACACGTGACGACGAGAGATGACGCGCTGCGCAATCGAGTTACCCCTCCCACTTCTAAATGTTTTACTGAGATTTCTAATCCCGTCCGAATTGACCATTAATATTACAGACGTCCTGTTGTAAAATTTAATTTTTCCATCTACCCCTGTAAAACTAATCCCATCCAAATAGGGCTTAATATGGTGAACCTGGGGCTTCATTTATAAAATGCTGCATAGAAACCATCCTACATTTGATCTTACGATTATTTCATAAAAGTGTGTACGTGTGATTTGTTAAACAAACGTACGCACAGAAAACGCGCATACTCCTTTCTTTCATATGTGAAATCTATAAATCGCAAATGAGCAGTTTCAAATCTCCACCATTAAACGATGTCTAATTAATGTCATAGACATATAAAAGAGTGCTTGTCAATGTTTAAACCCTTTTCGAGCAGCAACAATGGCTTATATTTCCAAAAACCGCAGCAATCGGACAAGCAAAAGTGCATACGTCTGCTCAGACCCTGACGTGGCGCTAAGCTCTTTTCCACGTCAACGACAGTGTTTATAAATATGGACTTTGCTGTTGAGTTTTGCATACGCACACTTTGCGATCAAATCTGTGCATACGCATGCTTTATAAATGAGGTCCCTGGTTTTGATCTGGTAGACCAGTGTTGGGGGTAATGCATTACAAGTAACGTGCATTATGTAATAATATTACTTTTCTGAAGTAATGAGTAAAGTATTCTTTATTACTTTTTCAAAAAAGTAATGCAAGTAACTTTTTTAGTTTAATTCATTCAATAAAAAATATGTACTGAATTAAACTAAACATAGTCACATTATGCCCTACACGCCTGTGTGGGAACAGTATGAGTCAGAAACTGAGATGGGAGGCCAGAGCTTGACAATTTTGTGATGAAATAAGCACATTTCTGAATGCAGAACTTTTCAGTCATAAAAAACACCTTCAAGGCCTGAAAGAGATCAAGCCAAGAAAAAGTAACGCAAAAGTAACGTAAGCATTACTTTCCATGAAAAGTAACTAAATAACGCAATTAGTTACTTTTTTTGGGAGTAACTTAATATTGTAATGCATTACTTTTAAAAGTAACTTTCCCCAACACTACACACCAGTATTGCTTTTGTAAGGTTTATTTGTCAAAACTATTTACATAACTGATGCCTAGTCCTGGATTAATCTAAACCCTGTTTGGAAAACCACCCCTATATTATCCCCATTTAGTAGTCACCATATGTCAGCTGGAGTCAAAATGGATGTTTCTCTCCCAATTGATCCCAACGCTCCAGCAAACTACGGAAAGATGGATTATCTAAACAGATGAAAGCGATGGATGGAGTCTGGTGGGTGGATACAATAGATAAATGAGCTGGGGAGTGGCGGTAGATCATTTTTCCTGCTCTTCTCCAATCAGAATCCCTTTGACCTGTTTTTCTTTGACCTTCACTTTTTGTAAACAGCTTAGGAAGTTTTGCCAGCAAACACTTGCGATCTCCATCAAAAAGGTTTATCTATGTTACTTGTTGTACGAGGACACTACTGAGAACAAAATACATTTAAATTCGTTTCAAGGAGAGATGTCTGGCACAACAAGCTTTTTCCTTTAGATTTAACCATGGAAACAGAATAATAGCAGAATAATAACACATTGGACAAAACATTATATCTGAATGGCTGAAACTTGGCAAAGACTCAGTAAGGCAATTTCCCTGTTGACATAGATGTTTCTGGTTCATTTTCTAATCACAATTCATCTATATATTTCATAATGGGGTTAAGGTTTAAGCCCCACTAACCTAGAAAATGCACTTTAAAATGTGTTTTTTTTTATCAGAAAATGAGTCACCAGTGTGTATGCAAAAGCATCCTGTTTTTATACAAATCCATCTATTCTTCTTTGTGTAATCTCCTTTAAAGCGCAACAGTCACACAAAACAGGCTGTTGGGGATTCCCTAGCAATGTGATGTCACACTGATTACACCCCAACCAACAACATCTTTTTTTTTAAATGCTGGCGGGGAAAGAGTTAAGTGAACATTTCAAGGTGAAAAAAATACTTTATTTGTTAACACCTAATAATTTAAGCGTTTTACTTTACATAAAAGTTGTGTTTTTAGGTGTTACCAATTGGAAACATTTTGTTAAAGTTGTAATTGAAGTATTCAATACAAACAGATGACATGCTGTGTTTTTAGATTCTGGAATAAAAATACACCTATTAAAAGCAAAATCAATTCCAGCGGGTAAACATGGACCCTTAATCAAAAGGTTTACTTCAGACATTGGCAGGTGTCTGTGACACTAGCACACTTTGCTGACAAGATGCCAACAGCAATGGTAAAAGATGAAAGGTGACCGGTGCTTGTTAAACCAATGAGGAGAGCTAAAAAAACAAGATTTTCTGAGCCTGGTATCGATTGTGCAAAGTGGATGGATAATCACTCTAAATTTGACTTGGTGCAAGGCCATAAACATGGAGAAGGCAAATGCTTGAGAAAGTAATATGCTGATATTTCTGTCCATGGTGGCAAATACGCTATAGAGAGAGAAAACAAGAGTGGAATATGAATGTTTTCTCTATCAAGCTACAGTGATCTAAAATATCAAGAGATTGCTTGCCTGCTAACTCACCAAAATGACATCTTTATACACATATATTAGCAATGATATGAAAGAGAATGATATCTGCCCTGAGCTCAGAAAACAAAGCTCATAGAGGTCCCGCTTATTGATTTTCCCACATTGCCGACCGTCATTTTTCTCTCTTATTGTCAGATTTTATGTTCCAAACCACAACAGCGGTCTAATAGCACAGCAACTAAGGACTGGCTCTCTGTCGTACATGTCAAGATGTGTGTGCGTTTGGGGCATTAGTCTATCCCCTTCGCTTTTCAACAGTGCAGAAAAGCCGCCTTTAGGGTTGGCTGAGGAAGAATGGCCAGCTTCTCGCTCTCTCTGGTCTTGGCAGGGTCAGCTCCGTCTCAGCTTGCCCAGGAAAATTGAGTTTGATGCTGATTGGGCCGTGCTGAGAGGCTCTGTCTGTTCTCTTGCTACGAGGCAAGAAGGAAAAGACGAGAACTCCACAGCTCGCGCCCAGAGAGCTGAACTAAATCAAAGAACTCAGCAGTCAATAACGCTGCTTAAAGCATAGCCAATGATAGAGCGTGAAGAACAGAGAGAGATGAAATGAAAGAGCGAGACAAAAGAAATGAAAAAAAAACTGCAAAGCACGCTGTGGATGCAGACTGCATATTGATTTCATTAATCACAGACTTATGCGGTTTGATTATCACACAAGCCTATAACAAAATGTTTATTCATAATTTCTGTCGAACTAATTGTGAAGCCCCGCTTCTGATTGTAATTCTGTCACATTTATTTATTTGATTAACAGGACTGCTAGCCATTAGACCTGGTTTCAACCTAAAATGAAAGTGATGGTGTCACACCTCAGATAATACACACAGTTTGATAAAATGGTCCCAAGCTCTAATTGGGGCGGTACCCTTTAAAAAGGTCCTAATATGTACAGATTTTTGCAGATCTGGCACCAATATGTACCTTTGGGTACCAATACTGTATGCACACTTTGGTAAACCAACATAATACGAACTCTCCAGGTGCAAAGGTGTACTTTTTGAAAGGGTCCCACCCCAGTGAAAGGTACTTTTTTTGACCATTTTATCGGACAGGGAAAGAAATTTGCGTAGTAATGTTAATTTTAGCTTATTGCTAATGCAGAGTATTTGCAGTTTACGGTATATGGCTTGTCTTAAACATGTGTGTGTGTGTGTCCTCTTCATACAAAGAAAAGCTAATGATACAGTTAGGGGGCGTGCACACCAAAGCTTTTACGCCCACCGCCGGCACATGTTTTCAATTGTTTCCAATGGAAGCTCTGCGTTTTTCAAATAAGCCAGCGGCTAGCGGTTTTTTTTTGCGCTGAAAACCGGCGCACTGCAATTTTTCCGCACTCTGCGCTGAGCGTCGAGAGTTGAAAGTGATTCAACTTTGGGTGAAAAGCTCCGCTCGTCAATGTCAGTTCTCACACGGCCGTCCAATCACAGTGGGGCGGGACAAGTATCACAACAACCAACCGGCTCACAGCTCAAATATCACAGCTACCAAAGCTCTTGGCTGAAGAAAGCTGGCGCTCAGCTGAAAAACAGCTGGCAATCGGTGTCCTCCAGGCGTTTTCAGCCGCGTCTAATGTTTTGGTGTGCACAACCCCTTAGGAATTGGATTTATTTCTTCCACACGAATAATAACAGCTTCCAGCAGCAGGAACGCCAACTAGCGACCAACAGTACAGCGTCCTGCAGCAATCATCCTGTTGTCAGTGTACATGTGCCATGAGGCAGATTGATGCCATCATTACAGGGGTAAACTGAGTTTGTCTCCAAAATGTCAGCTGGTGTTTGGGGGTTAGAGAGATTAAGAGACAGAGTAGAGGATTTTTATCTTGATAATGCATAATAAACTCAAGATAAAGAGAAAAGAGAGCTTTCGGTCTGTAGGAAGATCCTTATGAGTGACGTGTGGGGATGTAGAACAGATCAATGCGGAGATCATGTTGCATTATGAGACAGGAAACAGATTTCCACAGCGATTGCATCGAAGGTTAAAGGATTCGTTCCTTAAAATAGAATCTTCTGTCATAATCACTATATTAAATGTAAGCATTTGGCAGATGCTTTTATCTAAAGAGTGCATTCAGGTTGTATCAAACCCGTGACATTTGTGTTGCAAATGCAATGCTCTATTATTTAAGGTACATGACCACAGAGTCCTGCAAGGGTGCATTTTTGGAGACCCGCAAAGTTCAGCACCAAGTCCGACCCGTCACCCGTGATAATATCAAAAAAATTCTGCACCCTACCAGACCCGTTAATATTGCCCGTTACACGACCCGTACCTGCACATGCATAAATCACACATGCTAAAAATAATTCCAATTAAATTGCTTCATATTTTATCTCGTACCTCACTCTACATTACAATAGCGTCATGAATGGGCTAAAGTCTGCATTGTTTTGCGCCATTCAAGTAGCCTACCATCGGCACCTAAAGAGGCTATGGAACCTGATAACTATACACAAATAGACCTATTAATGAAAAAAAGAACAACCTACAAAGAAAAAATACAACCTACCTATACAACCCCTGCTGTGCTCCTACAAGTCTCATCTCAAAATTCTTTCTAAGAGAAGACGTTCCCAGTTTCCGGCTATCAACGGCAAAACTTTATGAAACTCCTGCAATAATCGCACCAACTAGGCTACAAAAAGCATCAACAAAGGTTGTGCACCACTGTCGTAGTGGTGGTGACGTATGTTGTACGTATAATGGGAATTTAGACATACAAATATTGCACATATTTTCATTCACACTACTACCTGCCCGCACAGAAGTAATAATCCACCTGCATCACCGCCCGTGAATTTTAGGAATGTCACAATCTACCCGTTTTAGACACTTTTATGCAACCCATTGCAGGACTCTACATGAACATAACCATACTTGTATGACTTTATGACCTCTGAACTGAACCATACATACTCTTTTCCAAGTAAGGAATGCGGACCGGAGTTTTCAATTTGTTAAAAGTATTCAAAAGCACAAAAATATTTTGAAAGTGGCTTTCTCATTTTATTTCAATAAATTGGTTGATCAATCTGAATTATTCATTTAAAATCATACAAATCCATTTCCACAGTTCAACTAGAGGAGGTAAAATCACATTCCTTAAAATATTCTCCTTTCATGTTGCACGGAAAAAGTCAAGTTTGGGCCAAAGTGAGAAAAATGACAAAATTTTTATTCCTTAAAATTAGCAGGATGTGATCTGACATCTCAATGCCCTTGGCGACAAGCTGCAGTGTCGCTGAAGGACAACTGCCCTTCTCATTTCGGCTTAGATTGCTTTCTGACTCCTTACCCCCTCCCCAAAAAATGAATAAGGGGGATTGAACCAGATGAAACGTCTCGGTTACGTATGTAACCCTCGTTCCCTGAAGGAGGGAACGGAGACGTCACGTCGTGACCGACGAATTGGGAACTCGCTTAGAGAGACCAATCTGCTTCGAATACTACTAAAACGCCAATGAACTTGGCATTGAGATATTTGCATAATGCTGGCGCCGCCCCGCCAGGTGCGTATATAAGCAGCAGGTGCAAATGAGGAAATTAGCTTCTTTTTCGCTGAGAAAGCCGGAAAGTGTGACCGGCCGTAACAGCAGGTGGCAGCACCTGTGGCGACGGGACGTGACGTCTCCGTTCCCTCCTTCAGGGAACGAGGGTTACATACGTAACCGAGACGTTCCCTTTCAGTCGGTCACTACGACGTCACGTCGTGACCGACGAATTGGGAATCCCTACCAAAACGCCACTAGGGGCTGACCTCTTCCAGTGTCTGCGTAAAGCCCTCCGGTTCCACTTAAGGATAAGGAGAATTAGGTTTTAAGGCAGAAGGCCGGGCACTAGATGTTCCTTTAACCCCACAGTAGTGCCAGCGACTGGGAAGCGCCCTATCTGAGCGGTATAGGGACGCTGCGGAAGCCACCGCCCCGTTAAGGGCTATTGGTGGGCGAAAGTCAACCGTAGTTGAGGTATAAATGACAGCCGTGGCTGTGTAAGCAAAGCAGTGCTCTGCTAAGGGAAACGTGGGCTAGTAGGATTAACCCCACGGAAAAATACTCACAATGGAACCCGGTGGGACACAATGTGGAGCCCGAGCCAACACGTAGGTTCGCGAGGATGCAGCTAGTGAAGGCTGACAGCCAATGCTCCGCAACAAAGGCTGCCAAGGCAGCGGAGGAAGAACAATTCAAACCATTACGCATTTTTGTTCTGAAGGCCTTCCATACTGACACAATTTATGAATCATCAGTTGGAGGCTGCAAGCCGACCTGTGAGACTGTTCTCCGTGCTCCCCCTGGTGAGGAAAGAACACGAGAGGATACAGGCTCAATACGAACACTGTAAAATCTAATGAACGTATTAGGTGTCGCCCAACCAGCAGCTCTACAGATGTCTGTTAGCGAGGAACCACGAGCTAGAGCCCAAGATGAGGCAACGCTCCGTGTGGAGTGCGCTCTCAAATTAAAGGGGCAAGGAATACCCTGAAGATTATAAGCCAGGGCGATAGTATCAACTATCCAATGAGACATCCTCTGCTTAGTGACAGCTTTCCCTTTCTGCTGGCCACCATAACAAACAAAGAGCTGGTCTGAGGTCCTGAGGCTTTGCGTGCGATCCACGTAGAGGCGCAGTGCGCGTACGGGGCACAACAAAGCCATGGTTGGGTCTGCGTCCTCCGGGGGCAGCGCTTGCAAGCTCACCACCTGGTCTCTGAAAGGAGTGGTGGGAACTTTGGGCACGTAGCCTGGTCTGGGCCTCAATGTTGCACTCGAGGCAGCAGGACCAAACTGAAGGCACGAGTCGTCAACAGAGAATGCATGTAAATCCCCTACTCTCTTCACTGAGGCCAATGCTAGCAGGGTCAGAGCTTTCATTGATAAAAGCTTCAGACTCGCAGACTGCAAAGGCTCGAACGGGGGGGCCTGAAGGGCTTTCAGCACCATGGACAGGTCCCAGGGAGGAATAGAAGGAGGGCGCGAGGGGTTTAGCCTGCGAGCGCCTCTTAGAAATCTAACAACCAAATCATGCTGGCCAACTGTTCTGCCGTTAATAAGTGAGTGATGAGCAGAAATAGCGGCGATATCAACTTTAATGGTGGAGGGTGACAGCCTACCGTCTAACCTATGTTGAAGATATAAAAGCACGGTGTTAATAGGGCATTCTCTGGGGTCCTCGCGTTGCGAAGAGCACCAGGTGACGAAAAGGTTCCATTTAAACGCGTAAGCCCGTCTCGTAGACGGAGCTCGTGCCGCGTTGATTGTGTTAGATACCGTTTGTGGTAAATCACCTAAACCTTGCGCGCGCTCAACGACCATACATGGAGATCCCACAGGTCGGGGCGCGGGTGCCATAATGTGCCCCCTCCTTGAGAAAGAAGGTCCTTCCTCAGGGGAATCCGCCAGGGAGGGGCTGTCGCGAGGAGCATTAGCTCTGGAAACCAATTCTTGCTCGTCCAATATGGGGCGATCAGTAAAAGGCTCTCCTCGTCCTGCCTGACCTTGCACAGAGTCTGTGCGATTAAGCTCACTGGGGGGAATGCGTATTTGCGCATCCCCCGAGGCCAGCTGTGTGCCAATGCGTCCACGCCGAGGCTGCCCTCGGTTAGTGAATAAAACAGGCGACAGTGGGTATCGTCCGGCGACGCAAACAGATCTATCTGCGCACGACCGAACTTCTTCCAAATTAGCTGGACCGTCTGGGGGTGGAGTCGCCATTCGCCGGGGCGCGCAGCTCGAGAAAGCGCGTCCGCTGCTGTATTGAGCGAGCCCGGAATGTGAATGGCACGAAGGGACCTCAGATGCTTCTGACTCCAAAGGAGGAGATGACGAGCGAGATGCGACAGGTGACGGGAGCGCAAACCGCCTTGACGGTTGATATACGCAACGGTCGCAGTGTTGTCGGTGCGTACTAGTACATCCTTCCCTCGCAGCTCCGTAGCGAAGCGTACGAGTCCCAGATATACTGCCCACAACTCTCGGCAATTGATATGCCAGTGCAACTGGGGTGCTGTCCACACCCCTGAAGCTGTAAGCTCGTCGTACGTGGCACCCCAGCCCGTGTCGGACGCATCTGTGTGTACAACAGCATGCTGGGCGATCTGTCTCATGGACACACCGGACCTGAGAAACGCGGGGTCCGACCACGGGGGGAATGTTAGGCGACACGCAGGTGTAATGGTTACACGGTGGATGCCGGCGCGCCACGCTCTCCTCGGGACTCGATCGTGAAGCCAACGCTGAAGCGGTCTCATATGGAGCAGTCCGAGCGGTGTCACGGCCGCTGCTGCAGCCATATGCCCCAGGAGCTTCTGAAATTGTTTCAGCGGGACCGCATTCTTCCCTCGGAATGAACCGAGGCAAGTCAGAATTGACTGGACGCGCTCTTCTGTCAAACGCGCCGATAAATCGATCGAGTCCAGTTCCATCCCGAGAAAAGAGATCCTCTGCGTGGGGCAGAGTTTGCTCTTTTCCCAGTTGACCCGAAGACCCAAACGGGCGAGATGCCGAAGCGTTAAATCTCTGTGCTCGCACAGCGTCCGTCGAGAATGCGCTATTATAAGCCAATCGTCGAGGTAAGCCAATATGCGAACGCCGCTCTCTCTGAGGGGTTTTAACGCCGCCTCCACTACTTTCGTGAACACACGGGGAGAGAGGGATAGCCCGAACGGTAAAACTTTGTACTGGTATGCCCGTCCCTCGAACGCAAACCGGAGAAACGGTCTGTGACGAGGGATTATGGACACATGAAAGTACGCGTCTTTCAGGTCTATTGCCGCAAACCAATCTTGGGGGCGAATTGAATTGAATATTTGCTTCGGAGTTATCATTCTGAAGGACCTCTTCTGCAGAGATTTGTTCAGAACGCGCAAATCCAAGATCGGTCGCAACCCACCGCCTTTTTTGGGTACTATAAAATACGGGCTGTAGAAGCCCGATCTCATCTCGGTTGGAGGGACCGGCTCGATCGCGTCCTTCGCCAACAGGACTTCGACCTCTGCACGCAGTACGTGTGCATCGGACGCTTTCACCGTGGTGAAACGAATGCCCGAGAATTTGGGTGTGTGCCGGATGAATTGAATTTCGTAACCGAGGCGAACAGTGCGTAAAACCCAACGAGACGGGCTGGGAAGCTGAAGCCACGCCCCCAGGGACCGTACGAGAGGAATTAACGGCACTGTCGGGGTACCCGCGGTGGGGCGGCTGAGCGGGACAGGTGGTACTGCCGGTACGTCTGCTGGGACAGCATAAGTATCTACAGTATGTGTGTGTGTGACACTGACCTGAGCCCGCTGAGGGTGACGGTCGTCTGGTCTCCTCAGCGGAGAGCACAGACTCCGAGGAGGGTGCTGGTGGTCCCGTCTCCTCAGCGGAGAGCTGGAACTCCTCAGAACACCCGCTGGCGATAGAGGAGAGGGAGGAAGAGCATATGAATGCCCGCTCACATCTCTCTCGATCCTCTGAAGACCTGGAGAAGGAATAGGAATGCACTCTTTTTGTGGTTTTGTGGGTGCCGGCTGAGAAGCCGGCGGAACAGAAACAAAAGGAAACCAAAGATTCTCCACCCGGCCCTCTACCGGTGGAGGGAGCGATGCCATCACCGTCTCCCGTAGAGTGATCCCATCCCAATCCAGGTCGCCCGTCTCAGGGCCGCTTCGTCTTCCGTTTACCACGGGAAGCGGGTGGGGCGGGCGGGGCGGGCTGTCGACGGCTGTTCCCCCTCCGTGGCCTGGAAGATGTTCTAGTGGGGGGGGCGGAGGCAGCCGCCGCAGGGCGCCCTCGGCGAGGAGCAGACGGGCCCGCCGGCGCTGGAGGGCGAGATGCAGGTCGCTTGCGCCGGGGCATGATCTGTGCGATCGCCTCTGTCTGCTTCTGGGCGGCGGAGAACTGCTGGGCAAAAGACTCCACCGACTCACCGAAGAGGCCAGCCTGTGACACTGGAGCGTCCAAAAACTTGTTCTTGTCCGCTTCCGACATGTCAGCCAGACATAGCCATAAGTGGCGTTCCTGGACCACCATCGTGGACATGGCACGACCAATCGCCTGCGCTGTCACCTTCGTAGCGCGAAGAGCCAGGTCAGTGGCAGCCCGGAGCTCCGAAAGGACAGGCGAGTCGTGTCCTCCCTCGTGCAGATCCCTCAAGGCTTTGGCTTGGTGAACCTGCAGCAACGCCATTGCGTGCAGGGCTGAGGCCGCCTCTCCACATGCCTGGTGGGCAGCGCCCGTTAAACCGGAGGACTGTCTGCAGGCACGAGAGGGGAGGGTTGGGCGGTCCTTCCAAGAGGGAGCGTGGGCCGGACACAGTTGCATCGCGACCGCACGCTCCACGGGAGGGATCCCCGTGTAACCCTTAGCGGCTCCGCTGGTGAGGGAGGTGAGGGGGGAGGGCTGAAACGGCCGTAATCTCATGGAAAACGGCGACTTCCAGGTTCTAGTCAGCTCCTCGTGCACCTCGGGGAAGAAAGGCACCGGTGGAGAGGGTTGTGAAACCCGGGCAGCTCCAAAGAACCAATCATCCAGGCGGGACGGTTCGGGCTGAGGGGGGGGAACCCACTCTAACCCTACGGTCTCCGCCGCTCGAGCGAGCACGGCCACCATCTCTGGATCGAACTCCGGCGTCCCAACCCGACCAGAGGGAGGAAGGGCGTCGGGGTCCACGTCAGGGGGAGGAGGCCCACCCTCGGATGCTGCGGCGTCGGTGGACCCGGAGGGCGGCACGATGGATTCTAGAGACATCGTAGAACACGACGCTGAAGTCTCCATCGGCACATCAACCGGCTGTGGATGAGGAGGCTGAGAGCCTGAGGACGAATCCCCCGCTCGGCTCAGCACAGTGATGCGCAGGTCGTCTTTTGAGAGCTTCACAGCCGCACCGTGGCGGCGTTCAGCACTCGCATGACGAGGGTTGCGTTTTTCCCGGAGGAAAGACAACCGTCTGCGCAAATCCACAAGGGACATGTTCTCGCAGTGAGAACACTTACCCCCAGCGAACGCTGCCTCTGCGTGCTCGATGCCCAAACACGAAAGACAACGCTCGTGACCGTCCTTCGGACCCATGTATTTGCCGCACCCAAGATCGCACGGACGAAAAGCCATCCTGAAAAGGACGCTGATGTCCGGATATACGAGAGAGTGGCTGCCTTTAACAAGGCACAAAGCTCTCTCGTATCACTCTTTTAGGGAAATTCACTCAGATGCTTAGTTGATGAGCGCACAGGAAGGCAACGCACACACAAAACTCAAAACAAAATAAAGATGTAGAGTCGTGGAATTAAGCGAAGCGTCCGCTGTGGTACTGCTAGTCCAACCAACTTCAGCAATCGAATCCCACCAGAGTAGAGTAGCTTCTCAGTAGCAGATACTGCCGGCTTTCGAAGCGATAAAAAGCTAATTTCCTCATTTGCACCTGCTGCTTATATACGCACCTGGCGGGGCGGCGCCAGCATTATGCAAATATCTCAATGCCAAGTTCATTGGCGTTTTAGTAGTATTCGAAGCAGATTGGTCTCTCTAAGCGAGTTCCCAATTCGTCGGTCACGACGTGACGTCGTAGTGACCGACTGAAAGGGAAAATGAGCTCTTTCACCATCACTTAGGCTTACAGAAAAAGTCAATTAGCCATGGCAGGCAACAGTCAAGAAAATATTCTACATGACAGCCATAACAAGAACCTCAAAGACCCAGCATTCGACAGCTTGTTAAATTAATCGAGTGGGTGTAAAAGAGAGAGAAATTAATGCATAAGAATGCAAAAATCATTTAACATTTTATATATTAAAGGCTCGGAAGTAGTTTGGTACACATTGGTACCAAGTGAGCGAAACTAACAGGAAGTTGGAGTGACTTAACTAAGATGGGCAGCATTCCCTCCCAAGCAGAATCTCAGGAAACACACACACGCACACACACAAACAGGAATGACCTTAGAGAGGATAATGTTGGACAGCTTTGTTTTGACAGGCGGATTTGAGATGCCCTGCTTCAGGCTGAGAGTGTGTGTACCTCCAGTAGGGTCATCAGCGCAGATGCACCGGACCCTCGGTATACGTCTGACCTTCACGAGGCTGAGGCTCAATGCCGATGCCCTTTGAGGCTGTTTGATGAGAAGATGAGAAAAAAACAAGGGATGAATGGAACGTCAGGAGACCTTTCCATCAGTCTCTCTCCAGAGCGATGCTTTTCAGCTGGTCCCGGTCTATCTTTCCTCGGCCAGATCGCCCTGCCTGACGACCCTTAAATCCCTCCCTATGCCTCAGACCATCCATGTTTTATCATGCCCACAGGCACAAAACACCCACACACAAACACACTCCTCTCGTTCCATCCAACCCACCACTTTCATCTCTTCCTGCCAGCCTTGTGCGCGGCCATGCGCCAAAATTACATCTCCTGGTGCCACAAAGACCTGTGTGTCAAACTTTATGTTTTAGACTGGACATAAACAAGCACAATGGTACTGTACAGTACCACAGGACTTTTAATCACTGAATAAAAAATGGACACACGGCTTGCTGGTGGGAGGGCTGTTTGGATGTTGTGTGTACAATCATACATATATTCGTGCCCTTGATATCGACCTCTAACACCCAGCGGGCAGCTGAGAGTTGAATTAGGGAAGAAGGTGTGTACTACCAGGATAAAACTGAAATTGTGACTGTGTTCTGGCACCAACCCCACACTGCATGAGAGCAATGCGACAGCTTTACTGACTATAACGTGGGCATGTGGAACTTTGCATGCAGGGTGCAGAAAGTCCGTAAGTTTTCGCCTTTACTTAAAAAAAAAGAAAAAGCATACCTTTTTGGGTTGTGTATTGGAAATATCTACAGTGCTGTTACATGCTGTTAATGGAGACCACGGTCGAAACAGAAAACTCTCTCTCTCTCTTTCTATCATTCATATACATGCAAACAACAAATGACATTGTGAGAAAACAGACTTGGATTTCAATGGAAAGTGAAACTTCATTTATTTACCAAACAGCAAGACGTGAGAACACTTGACATCTCTCCTGCATTTAAATACGTACTTTCATGTTTACACAAAAACGACATCAATATGTGTCTGACGGCAAATATCTTGGGACTCTTTCATAAAGCAGTTCTCAGTAGAAAAATGAATCTTTCATATCACACAGCAACAGCAGCAAGGGTTACATAATGTACGTCGACCACAAATAAGCTTTTAATGTTACTGCTTTGATTAGTTTAAAAACGAGAGAGAAGTATGTACTCTGCAGTGGTAAAGTATATAGGATGAAGTACTTTAATGTGTACATTTAAGGCATTTTGATGATTTGTATCTCGTGCAATTATAGAGATAGGCCAAAAATGAAAATTACCACATGATTTACTCACCCTGAAGCCATCCAAGATAGATACTGTATGTCCATCATTTTTCAGACAAACACATTTTCAGTTATTTTAGAAAATGTCCTAGCTCTTCCAAGCTTTGTAACAGTTATAATAGGGTCCAGTTCCTTCAAGTCCAAAGAATGTGCATCCATCTTTCACAAAAGTAATGCAAACGGCTCCAGGGAAATAAATAAAGGCCTTCTGAGGGTTATCTTTAATTTAAAATAAATATCCATATTTAAAACTTTACAAACGAAAATAACTAGCGTTTGGTAACAAAAACCATCTTGGACTCCTGTTCATTTACTAAAGAGTTTTAGTATAGTGAGCGCACATTGCAATAGTTACGTTGTGTAGTTAGGTAATGTGACAAATGCGGGGGGTGGAGGCACAGAGCAGAGAGCAAAAATACATTGCCAGTCACATATTAAAACAAGGATTTTAAAGAAAATGGCAGAGGATTTTGATATAAGACAAGATGATATTGAGTTATCCCTACTGTATCTGTTTCTAAAACAACGCACGGTTCTTGCAAGAGTCTTTTCTCACCGGATCTTGTGCATCTTATGCTATGATACTACAGTATCTGGTAAATGTGTGTTGGATTTTACCGGAAGCTAGTTATTATAGTTTATAAATATGGATATTTTTCTTACAAAATTACATCAATTACCATCAGAAGGCATTTATTTATACCCTTGGAGCTGTTTGGATTACTTTTGTGAAAGATGGATGCACATTCTTTGAACTTGAAAGAAGTGAACCCTATTCCAACTGTTATAAAGCTTGGAAGAGCTAGGACATTTTCTAAAATCACTAAAATGATGGACATATGTATCTCGGATGGCTTCGGGGTGAATAAATCATGTGGTAATTTAAATTTTTGTCAGATCTATCACTTTAATTAGACGCCAAGCGTGAAATTTAAAAAATGATTAGCTAGATGCTCCACTATAAATACTTTTTTAATAAGTATTTATATATTTAAATCTTTATGCAATATCAGAGAACCACCTCTTAAAGGATTAGTCAATTTTCTTAAAAAAAATCCAGATAATTTACTCACCACCACGTCATCCAAAATGTTGATGTCTTTCTTTGTTCAGTTGAGCAGAAATTATGTTTTTTGAGGAAAACATTCCAGGATTTTTCTCATTTTTAATGGATTTTAAATGACCCCAATACTTAAAAGTTTTAATGCAGTATAAAATTGCATTAATTTATAAGTTCAAATGGCTCTATACGATCCCAAACGAGGCTTAAGGGTCTTATCTAGCGAAAAGAGTCATTTTTGGCAAGAAAATAAAAAAATATGCACTTTTAAACCACAACTTCTCTTCTTCCTCCGGCTGTTTGACGTGTCAGCGCGACCTCACGTAATTGCGTAATGACGTTGAAAGGTTACGTGTAACATAAATGAAACGCACATTCATGGACCATTTTAAACAATAAACAGACACAAAGACATTAATAAGTATCATTCCACATATAACAACGTCAGAACGATCCTCTTTCTCCACACTTGTAAACACTGGGGCGTAGTTAAGCATACGTTATCCGTGACCTCTTGACGTGATGACGTATTATATGAGGTCACGCTGGGCCATCACACGACCAGAGTAAGACGAGAACTTGTGGTTTAAAAGTGCATATTTTTCCTTTTTATCGTTTCACTAGAAAAGACCCTTATGCCTCGTTTGGGATTGTTTAGAGTTCTTTGAAAGTGCAATTTTAAACTGCATTAAAACTGTTAAGTGTTGGGGTCCATTAATGTCCATTAAAATGAGAAAAATCCTGGAATGTTTTCCTCAAAAAGCATAATTTTTTCTTGACTGAACAAAGAAAGACATCAGGTGTGACATTCAGGTGTGTTTGGTTAGGGTTGGAACTAAACTCTGCAGGACAGTGGCCCTCCAGGACCCAAGGTTCCCCACTCCTGGACTAATCCTTTTAACTTTTGCGAATAGTGTTGGGGGCAGTTTTAGTCCAAAGACCACGGACAGATGCAAACCTACTGGGAAAATTACATCTGGAAGCTTTGATATGTACAGTGTATTCTATGATTGAGGGTGCATTTAATTTATCTATGTTTACATTTGCAGTATGCATCTAGTGTAGCAGACATTTTCATCCAAAGCAACTTCAAGTTCAATTACACATTCATCAGTATCTGTGTTCCCTGGGAATCAAACCCACAACTTTTGCACTGCTAATGCAATGCTCTACCAACTGTGCTACAGTAACACCAACATACACTTATTGAACATACCTGTACTACACAAAATAGAAAGTAAGGAAACTGCGATTCATCTTTATGCCACTTTCAGTTCTTTCTGTAAAATTCCTAATTACTAAGTATGGGAGCCATAATTACGATGTGCTGTGCCTTAAAGTCATTTTGATTAGAAAAGAAATAGAAGCTAGTAATTCAATTTAAGTTAAGCTTATTTCATATATTCTTTTTAACTTCAAAGCATTTTTTTTTGCTGTAGTACAATTAAACAAGCAGCAAATTGATGCTTCATATTTCATAATTTTCCTATTGCCCAGGGAATTGTAGTGAGGAAATGTAGCGAGTTTGTCACTCAGGCTCATAAACGGCTTAATGAGTAATATGTTCTGGCAAGTTTTATTAGCGCCTATTCATCAATGGTACAGAAAATGCGCATGAACTAAATTCACAGTGAATACATTATGACCAACCGCAATTTACTTTCACCATGACTGGCATCCACCCAATTTGAACGCCAGCCTCAATAAAAAATCCAGCGTTTTCTACTGGTAATTACAGCACTGTGATGCCATTCGTGTGTGCTCATCTCGTAAATACCATCACTTTAACATGACAGCACCAGAGCGGAGGAACTCAGTTATGTTTTTAGTTATCTTCCTGCATAGTTTAGCACCAAATCAAAGAGCCTTGAACCGGCTAAACATAGTTTTTGAGTCAGGTGTGTTAAGCCGATATGGAGCTCTGAGGGAAAGAAGATATTCAAACAGAGAGACAAAGAATGAATAAAATTAAAGGTAGCTGTCATGTAGTCGCAGGGAGCATTTTGCGTACGAAACTGCTTGATAGTCTTCAGAAAGGCTCCCAGGGTACTGTAAAGTTATGTCTATTAATTTAAACAATTCAAGCACACTTTGAAGATAATCGAGGATTTTAAGTTGCTATACCATATTAAAAACATTTTAACATAAGACATTGTTCATGCTATCTATAAAGGACCACTAAATTAGAGCACTGTGACCAGCTCAGTGAAAAATAAGGACTGCAGGCAAGTTAATTAAAAATTGACACATTTCATTCAATACTGAAAAGAATGATTAAAAAATTGACTATGTAACCCAATATTTCTGTGCGTGCTATGCATTTTTAAACTTTTAATAGTGCGATGTTGTGGACAGGATTTAGTGAAATTGGTAGGTAGTTCCTTTTAAAAAATAAAGGTGCTAAAATGGTTCCTCACAGCATTGCAATAGAAGAACCATTTTTGGTTACTCGAAAAACAATTCAGTGTTCTTAAAGGGGCCTTTTAAGATGTCAAATACATCTTTGGTGTCCCCAGAGCAAATATGTGAAGTTTTAGCTCAAAGTACCATATAAATAATTTATTATAGCATGTTAAAATTGCTACTTTGTAGGTGTGTGCAAAAATGTGCCGGTTTGAGTGCGTCCTTTAAAATGCAAATGAGCGTATCGCAATGATGGTGGTTTGTTGAAATTGAAACTCAATTGTGCTGTGAATTATTTTCTCTCTCTTTCTCCCTGCATTAAATAGCAGTGCTGTGATTGGATAGTGCAGATTAAGGGGTGGTATTATTATAATAAGAGCTCCTTATGACA